>NC_136516.1:80701678-80756678 GCF_053919585.1 Euprymna scolopes | reverse complement strand
TCTTAAACCAAAACTCGCTTTGACATTTTATGTTATCTAAATATGAAATTTCATTCTAATCGCATTTTAGATTTTTAATATTGCATATAACAATTCGCCCCTTTTTAATGGGGGCTTTGTTATGACACTGACCAATAACAAATACAGAATACTCTGTAAATATGCTACATAAAATAGTGTTCAATTCTGTAGATGTAACAGACGCATGTAATGCAGTGTTAAATAAATTTTTTATATTTCATATTTTTATAAAATTAAACCATACAAAATACTGAAACTATGGCATTTTATGAAAAAGCACATTTTGTGCGGACCTGAATGATCTTGTCCCCTACCTGTAAATGACTTTCCACGAGTTATCGTTTAGACTTTCAGCTTAACACAAAACTAAAAATTGATATGAACACTAGACTTATTCACTCCAAAAATTGTAAACCCAGTGAACCTTGAATACTATTGAAGAAATTCTAGGTAGGAAGAGTACTTTATCTTGCTTTTGGTAACATGTGTTGAATGTACTATAAAAAAAAAAAAAAAAAAATTAAAACACATCCAGGTAGGCAACATTACTTTCATGAATTTATGCAGGAATCATCACCGGGCTTTTTTACTTTTTTTTTTTTTTTTTTTTTTTACAAAGGCATCACCACATTATCAAGGCCCAGAGGCCACTCAAGGATAAGGGTTAAAGAGTGTACAGTAGAAGTTGGTCAATATAGTAATAATTAGTAATGAAAATTTGGTAAATTTAATAACTTATATGGAACGGCTCATCAAGAACTTATTTACTTTAGACTTGAACAAAACCATATTGTAGTCAGCCGGAAAGCAGGAAAACGGAAGACAATTCCACAGGCGTGCAGTTCTAAGAAAGAAGCTTTGTTCATGGAATCTACGTTTAGGTTTAGGCACAGATAAAGAGTGGGGGAAATTATTGATAGTGTTTACAGCTAGACGAGTGTTTCTTGTGAAAGTTTGGCGAGGGGGGACCATAGATTGAAGCTCAGTTGAACACTTTCCATGAAAATAACGATACATCAGAGACAAACTCGCAACATCTCTTCTGTGAGATAGAGGTTGCAAGGAGGAGAAAAGGACATCTCCTACGAGGCTACGAAGTCTATTTTGAACTCTATCAAGGCAGGACAAGTTCTTTCTAGCAGCTCCTGCCCAGATGTGGCAACAGTATTCCATCCTTGGACGTACCTGGCTCTTATATAGATAGAGAATAGCATCAGCAGTGAGATATCTACTGGATCGATAGAAAGATCCCACCATTTTTCCAGCGGCCTTGGCAACAGATTTGATATACGTGTTCCATTTAAGATCAGGAGTAATGGTCAAGCCCAGAAGCTTGTCAAAACTTGAGGCCTCCTGAAGACGAGAGCCATTCATTTCAATTGATGACAAATGTGGATTAGAATGTTGATGATGTAAAGAGAGAAGCTTGGTTTTAGATGCATTAAAAGTAACCAGCCACTCCTTTCCCCATTGTACTACGTGCTCAAGATCAGAGGAGAGAGAATTGGAGAGAACTTGCTCGTTTACTGTCTTAGATGTGGTACCATAAATGGTAGTGTCGTCAGCATAAATGTCTACAAATGATGTAAGGATATGATTTGGAAGATCATTAATGTAGATCAGGAAAAGAGTTGGGCCCAGGATGGATCCCTGAGGGACACCGGCATTAATATTGTGAGCTTCTGATTTTTGCCCCTCAACTACTACTCTTATGAATCTATCAGAAAGAAATGATTTAATAATTGAGAAGACTTTTCCAGCTATACCATAGCTAGCGATCTTATGAAGTAAACCTTTATGCCATACCCTATCAAAGGCTTTAGATATGTCAAGAGCAATTGCCCTAGAAAGATTGCCACCGTCGAGAGATTTGCTAATCCTATGCGATATAACTGTAAGGACATCTGCTGTAGATCTAGCAGAACGGAAACCATATTGAGTGTCACTAAGAAGGTTATTTTTGTTGAGATGTTTGATTACTTCTGTATTTAATACAGATTCTAGCAACTTACTCATGACGCACAGGAGACTTATTGGCCTGTACTGAGAGGGGGATGAGCGATCACCTGAATTCTTAAATACAGGGCATACTGATGAGATTTTCCAGGGAGATGGGAAACTATTCTCCTTAAGACAACGTTTAAACAGTTTTGTAAGTATGGGCGCTAGTTCAGGTTGAAGTTTTTTGAGTACTATGATTGGAATACCATCAGGGCCAGTTGCTTTACTGGAATCAAGGTTTTTGATTAGTTTGGCAACATCACGTACAGATATACGTATATCACATAGCGTGTTTTCTGATACAAGAGGAAATATTGGGGGTTGGCGGTCTTATACGGAAAAAGTCACCGGTCACACGACTCCCTTATGAAGATGGGCACTGCTACTTTATCCGAAAGAATCAATGTAAAATTGAAGTAATCCCAATGTCAAGTTATTGAAACTGACAAATTTGAGGTAACCTGAATGTTAAGTTAAGCCCAATCGATGATAATCGATTAAAATAAAAGCAAAGGAGATCATTTACAATTTTTGGAGTGACTAACAGTTCAGACGAGGGGCGTACAATAAGTAATGCCCCTGACCCACTTCCCATAGCAGTAGAGCAATGAAACTTGGCAGTTATTAGTCTTTCTCTACATAGGAAAAACCCAGAGTTATGCGTTTCTCTGGAGACAGTTTTTGTAGAAAACCCAGGTTGGTCCTCCAACCACAACGTGACTTCAGAAATCAAGCCTGCATCATCTGGGAAATGCTTTCCTTTCAAAAACAACTTCATAGCTGGGAAGAGGCGAAAGTCAGGGTGCAAGATCAGAAGAGTAGGGAGGATGGGGAAGGATTTCATAACCACACGCCTGTGCTTCCGATCTGCGATCTGGTGACATGAGAGTTGTGGACCGGAGCCTTGTCCTGCAGGAGGAGGGTACCTTTGTTGATCTTGCCCCACCTCTTGATTTTGATAGCTTCCCTTAATTTTCTCAAAAGTGAAGCATAATAGGCTCCTGAAATTGTCGTACCCTTTGCCAGGAAATCTGTCATTACTCCATCCTGGTCCCAGAAGACCAGGAGCATGACCTTGCCAGTGGAGGGCTGCACCCTTGCCTTCTTTGGAGGTGGTGAGTCCAAGTGTTTCCACTGCATTGACTGGTCTCTGGATCATAGTGATGGACCCAGGTTTAACCCTGTGTAATCAGTCTTTAAAAAGACTCTTGGCACATCTCCAAATTCATCCTTGAGCACTCAACGCCTTCGCTTCTGGAATGGTGAGCAACCTGGGAATCCATCTAGCAGACACCTTATGCATATATGCAAATGGTCATGAATGATAAGTTTCCACGGACCCCATACTAATCTTGACATCTTGGACTATCTTCCAAAATGGCAGCCTCAACAAAAACCGGATGGATCACTGCTCGACATTCAACAGGCTCCATTTCACACCCGACTCAGTTCAAACACCTGTTAAACTGAAACCACAATTAGTTCAGAGCTGTAATTTGCCACATAACCCGTACAGATATAAATCATTGCACATGCAAAATTTCAGCTAGATCAGACAACTGGAAGTGGGCCAGGGGCCTTATTGCACGCCCCTTGTATTAGAGGGCAAGCTCGTTCAGGTCGGAATTTTATCTGACAGTTTGCTGGAGTCGCTTGTTCTACATTACCAAAAGCAAGATACTTTTCTTTCTACTTATTTTAAAGCATTTATTTACTTTGAAACGAAAATGACGTTTCGGGTTAAAGCAGGGGAGGGCGGTTTCCTCGATAATCACTTAAAAAGCAGGAATTAAACACTGATTAAAAACACCAATAATCTCGAGGCTCCAAACGGCTGTAACAAAACGGCTATTTTTCTCCTAGTTCTAACTCAAAACCCCTCGAGTCATTGAGTTAGAGTAAAATAAACGCTTTAAAATAAGTTAAGACTTATCTGGGTGGGTAGAGAGCAGAGTAACGGCATCTTGCCGTTTGGCCAAATCAAAGTTTTCATTCAGAAGTAAATTGAGACAACTTCAAAAATTCAACCGTGGGGAATTCTGCACTCGTGGGGAGTTGGTAAACAGAACCAGACGAGGAAAATCAGTTGAAATGCATCTTTAAACTATGGTGGGCAAAACCAGTTATAGACGTGTTCGTACAAGGTTGGAAGTTTTTTTTTTTTTTAATTATAAAAGTGGTTGTGGTTGATTGCGTATGATTAATACGCCAGAATTTAACCCGATTGAAGGAAAAGGCAAGCGTGTGCATAGTTCTGACAAACTATGCACACGCTTGCGCGTACACAAGTGACCACCAAGGAATTACATTGCTGGCAGACCTGTACGAGAGTGCCCACTGCCTAACCTCTAAAAATGCGCGTTTTACACCTTTAGTTTTTCCCACGCTAATCATAGATTAGACTCGAGTATCATTAGCAAGAAATTTTTTAAATTTAATAACTTAAGGGGGGGGGGGTCACTTCCTAACGTTCTCCCGTATTGCTACCCGACTTACTATCCAATGTGTTATGTGATTAGAACGTTATGAGAAAGTGCCCCCCCTTAAGTCATTAAATTTATTTTTCCAATATTAAATCTAATGTCAAATTAGAAAAAAAAAAAAAAATAGCGCGTTTTTAGAGAGTGGACACTCGTACAGCCCCACCACATTGCTTAATATCCGGCAAACTACTTGTCGCGACAAAGTTTAGCGCAGTCAGTATTCGTTTTCAGCATACCCGAAAACATAAGTCGTTATTTTATAAAAGGGATCAAGGTGGAAAGTAATTCAAAAGTTACGAAAAAATTTAAGTCAGCCCAAAACATCACTAGGAGTCCAGAAAGTGGGTGCTCATTTTTAGGTTAAATTTATATACAAAAGAGATTCCTATTAAAAGGAGAAAAAAAAGTTAAACTTTCTGCGCCCCATTTAAATATTTAAGCTTACATTTATCGAATTTAAAGCTTTGTAAAACTAATTATAATGAGGGTAGAACCCCCATTCAACATAGGGAAATGCAGAGGAAGTTAAGTGTAGTTTTCTTAAAACTACAAAAAAATTCGGTCAGCATCTTCCGGCGCTGTACGTAAAACGTCCGAAATACATCGACGATAACACGGTCCCTATTCTGCATGAGGACTTGAGTTCAAGTTTGCTTTACTTGAAACAAGGAGGTACGAAAAACTGGTTAAACAGATGTTACCAAAAGGCCAATTATTCTATGTAGAAGAGAATTAGCTTATTTTAAAGCCTTTCTTTAATAAAGAAAAGAGAACCAAGCGAGAGGGGGGGGGGGAAATTAAAATGGCCGCGTGATGATTTGACTTGCATCTTTGAAGTCCCGATAATGGATAAAAAATTGAAAACTTTGGTACCTCTGGATTGTAATACAAACTAGACATTATCTTAAAGCTATGTTGACAAAGCTGTCATAACTAGTATTTATTTTTTTATTAAAAAAAAATAAAATAAACAGATAACCACTTAAAAACGGGGAAATACGTCCAAATGTGCGCTGAAGAACCAACTAAGGACTTGAGTTGTATATTTTTACGACCTGCACCCAGCGTAGTATAAACACCAACCACCATGTTAAGAACGGCTTTTGAGGTTGGGAGGACTATTCCGAAAGCCGTTCTTAACATGGTGGTTGGGGTGTTTATAATACGCAAGGGGGTGCACACTGCACGTCGTAAAAATTTAACCAACTTTTTTGAATGAATTGGAGGGTTGAATGAATACCACAAAAAAAAAAAAAAAAAAAAAAAAAAAAAAAAAAAAAAATTGTCGCCGACAAGTAGTTATATTAAAATATTATCCAATGCATTTCCGATATTTAAGGCGGTCTTAAAAATGCGGTCGAAAAGATTGCAGATGACAGCTCCAAACAAAACCTTTGTCAATATCGGGGAAAGACGTACTTGAAGATAACATTCAACATTTAAAAATTGAATGAATCTTTTGCATCAAATTTGGTTACTGTTTATTTTAAAGCATGCTTTTTCGAAAGAATGTTATGGCGAGTAAAAAAAAAACAAAAAAAAAAAAAAACGGTTCGTTTAACCGTTGTGAATATTTTCAATTCATTTTAAAAGACGCTCATTAGATTTTAAATTTTTTTTTTTTGCAAGCTAAATAAAATGCAAATGTTTTAGTAATTCCATTTTTTTTTTTTTTTTTTTTTTTTGCATGCAAAATATGCATTTATTCTTTTGAAAGAAAAGTAGACTGCCTCCTCCGTATCCGACTATACATAGTTATAGTTTATTTCCGTTAGAAATGAACGAAAAAGTAAAGCATTAAAAAAAAAAAAAAAATAAATAAATTAAAAATTCTAACTTTTAATTGCAATAGATTTTAATTAAAGTGCAATTTTAAAAGAATATTTTTTTAAATGCTAAAATTTTCAAATTCAAAAATTCAGAAAATCGAGAACCTCAAAGAAAGAACCAGTTGTGTTCGGATTTTTAACACTCGCTTTCCCTAAATTTAAAGATGCTAATATTCAAAGCAGTAAATTAAGAATATCTAACAATCGACATATTAATATTAAAATATGTATTGAAGAGATTTAAATTACAGAGGAAAATAAAACTAAAGACGAACGAAAACGGGAAGGACATAAAGACACTAAAAACTTGTATAGCAACGGTCGAGTAACCATGGAACAGACAATAAATAAAACTATTTACATCGTTAATTCAAAGGTGTCCAAAATACTTACTGATTGATGTGAAGTAGCCATATTCTGTGATATTAATTATTTAAAAAAAAAAATCAAACGTTTTTCACTATAAACAAATCGCAGCAAAAGCCAAAATAAATATCTAGGACGATGAACAATAAAATGCAAGCAAATGGCCACAAATATTTATAGAAACAATGTTGGTTCAAATAACAGCGCTCCGTCTCTGATTGGCTGATTCCAATGACAACTTCTATTCTGATTGGTCAATACGGTCCAAACCTTTAAACAATATTGTTAAAAGAAAAATTCCATTTTTTTTATTTACATTAAAATTATTATATTATTTATAATTAACACAAAAGATACCTCAAAACATTTAAATAAATAAATTGTCTTTAAGGAAGAAAAAAACAAAAACAAAAAATACATTTTTATTTCCCATTATGCACCACTCATTCGTGAATCACGAGCAACTGAAGGGAGCGCTTATTATTTTTAGTTTTACGTTTGTTTTAATTTAAAGTTTTTTTAAAAGAAATTATGCTTTTGTAAATATATTTTAGCATATTTACTAGTTTTATATTATTAATATTAATGTATTTGTCAAAATTTGCTCTTAGAAATTCTATCCGTTTTAAATATGAAAATACTAAAATAAGTACTCCCGTTGTAGTTTTTTGTTGCTAAGTTACAGGAATGGCGTTGAAAATTTAGTTTACTGAATTACTTAGTAATTCTTTCACGACTGAGACAATTTTTATTTTTGTACCTTTTCTCCACACTAAAAAAACGACCTTGGTTTCTAACTCTGTCCCGTGGGGAGGCATTGTAAATAAGTACGGTAATCGTGAAGAAAGAGAGAGCCTGTTTCCTCCGTTTGACTATAGGTGGCGTTACTGTCTGTCCACCCAGTTACGGAAGCACAAAATGTATATAATGCCACCCTTGAAATAAAAATAAATGTTTTTGTTATATTTTATTTTAAACATGTTTTTTTTTGGGGGGGGGGGTGCAAACATATTTAAGTTTTGTTTTTTGTTTTTTCAAACATATTTACGTTTTTTTTTGTTTGTTTTTGCAAGCATATTTAAGTTTTATTTTTCCAAACAGTTACGTGTTGTTGCTTGTTTATTTTAAAACATTTACGGTTTTTTTCTTTTTTTTTTTTTTTTGCAAGCATAAACTAAATATTTTTGAAATATTTTTCTTTTTGAAAAGTTTGCTTATGCACTTATTGGTACCGCGCTATTTTTTAATAGTAGTTTCAAGTAAGATTCAGGTTTTACAATATCCTTTTTCAAATATATATATATATACTTGCGGAAAAGGTAAAATAAGTGCAGAAAAATTAAGAAAAAAAGGGGGGGGTCCATAAAAAAGATAAAAGAAAAAACGTTGATTTTTTTATTATTATCAATAAGAGCGTAAAAAATACTCGCGGAAAAACGGTTGTACCCATAAATATGTTTAAAAGAAAAATATAGCAAAAACATTTAGTTTATGCTTGTAAAAAAAAACGTAAATGTTTAAAAATAAAACTTAAATATGTTTGCAAAAAAATAAAACTTAAATATGTTTGCACAAAAAAAAAAAGAAACATGTTTAAAATTAAAATATAACAAAAACATTTATTTTTATTTCAAGGGTGGCATTATATACATTTTGTAGTTCCGTAACTGGGTGGACAGACAGTAACGCCACCTATACTCGAACGGAGGAAACAGGCTCTCTCTTTCTTCACGATTACCATAAGTACTTAGTAATAGTATCGGTTCTGATGCTGCAGTGAGTGCACTTCAATTTTTTTGTTCTCGATTAATGAAGGAGAAATCCTTCACGACTGAGACAATTTTTATTTTTGTTCCTTTCTCCACGCTATAAAACGACTTTGGTGTCTATAACTCTGTCCTCGTGGGTCGGCAAAGTAAATAGGAAGTTAATTTTAAAATATCCGACTTGCTGCATGGGTTTTATTTTACAGTGGAAGCTGTTCGAAAAAGTGGTCTTTGAAATAAATGAAATCAAAGGCAAGTTTTAAATTTACCTCTCTACCTTAGCTAAATAAATTTTAGTGTTTTACTTAATTTAAAACGTTAGGCAGCTAATATAACGTGAGGACGCTTCTACACTATTGGGACTAGATTTTGTAGTCTATAAATGGAGTTTTCGGGTTTGTATTAATGTACACACAGATTCTAAAAGTTGTCAAAAAAAAACAAAAACAAATATATAACAAATAAATGTTATCAAAGGCAAGATAAGTTACTTTTTACCTAACTGGATATGTTTTCAGTGTTTTTATTTAATGTAACATGTGTATTCAGCTCGAAAAACACTGTGTTTACCGATGTATTGGAAAATTCAAAATGGCGCCCGACTCTCTCTTTAACACGGTAAGTTTGGGAAAAGGTGCTATAAATATAAAACTAAACACAATACTGTTAGGAACTCGCTCAATATGTATTACCGTGACATAGGTTGACATATATTCGGTGGGTTTTTAATAGTATTTTATCTAGTTTATTATTTATAACACTTTTTCCAGAACTACTGTGTTAAAGAGAGAGTCGGGCGCCATTTTGAATTTTCCAATACATCGGTAAACAATGTATGTTTTTCGAGTTGAATAAACATGTTACATTGAATAAAAACACGAAAAATATATCCAGTTTGGTAGAAACGCAACTTATCTTGCTTTTGATAACATTTATTTGTTATATATTTGTTTTTTGACAACTTTTTCGAATCTATGTGTACAGTAATACAAACCCTTCCAAATTATGTACTCGAAATTACTCTGATTATGTTTAGTATTCGTCCAGAATTTTTTTTTTTTTACATGGTGGTCACCACTTATCAAGGCCTGGAAGCCATTCGGGGATAAGGGTTATTGTGTGTACAGTAATCAATGGGACAATATCGTAGTAATCATTAGTATTGGAGATTTGATAAAGTGTCTTACTTAAGGAGGCGGTTCATCAGAAATTTGTTTATGTTGGACTTGAAGACATCTAAGTTGTAGTCATGGGGGGAAACGGAAGAGAGTTCCACAGGCGTGCACTTCTAAGAAAGAAGCTTTTTTCATGGATTGGTTGTTTTTGTTTTACGACATATCAACTCTTTTCAGGTTATTTAATGCCGAATCCAAAGATTTTGAAGAAAGATTTTTGAATAGAATATGTTTGTTGTTATCAAGTCGGTTTCTATTTAACCCATAGTTGGGACCCTAACAGGTACTACCATTCCGGGTCAGAGCGGACCTGGGAGCAATGGCAATTAAAGGATGGCTCCACACTCCCCAAAGCCCGCAAGCTGGGGCTTCACCACTGGATATAGTTTAAGATAATATCCAGGACCTTGTTCATGGAATCTACGTTTTGATTTAGGCACAGATAAAGAGTGAGAAAAATTATTGTAATGGTTTCAACTAAACGGGTGTTTATCGTGAGAGATTGGCGAGGGGGGGGCAGAGATTGGAGCTCAGACGAGCACTTGCCATGGAAATATCACTAAAACAAAGACAGGCTCGCAACGTCTCTTCTGTGGGAGAGAAGTTGCAGGGAAGAGAAAAGAGCATCCCCCACTAAGCCACGAAGTCTATTTTGTACTCTGTCAAGGCAGGATAGGCTGTTTTTAGCAGCTCCTGCCCAGATGTGGCAGCAGTACTCCATCTTTGGACATACTTGGCTTTTATATTTACCATATGATTTAATTTGCATGGGAAGTCCTTCATGCCAGATCTTGTCATAGGCTTTAGCTATATCAACAGCTCCTGTCCTAGTTTTCCCTGCCTTAACCAGTGCATGGTATATGTACTCATGTCTATTATAGAGCATGGTGTCATCAACAAATATACTCATCTCAGACAATTTTATCAGGGAGTTCATTTGGCACTTCTACATTATTGGGACGAAATTTCGGAAATCATAAAACTGAATTTCGCATTAAAACAATGGTATCTATGTATCCCTCATATTTTTAAGATGATTATATCCAAAAATTATGAAAATCGATAAGGTAGAAAATTATTTATTAAAGAAAATAGAATTTCAAGAAAACGATTGTATTTGCTTATGTAAGAGGCAGAAGTGTTCAAAAGGGGAGGTAATTTTCCGTTTCGATTTATTTTATTATAACAAGATGGCCGCAATTTTTCACCTGCTAACACTATTAAAGTTGTTGTTTTTTTTGGTTTTTTTTAATAATTCAATAATATTCAAGTAATTTCGACTTCATAATTTGGAAGCTAACATTGTAATTTATTAGAATCGACAAAAAAAAAAAGTAGAAACCATTGGTTTTTATCTGAAAACTCCATTTATCGACTATTTTGTTTTAATAGTGTAGAAGCGCCGTTCATTTATGAATATCAGGAATAATTAAAGTCTAAGGATCGACCCCCCGGGGCATACCTGCATTAATAGCATGTTGTTTAGACATACGGTCATTAAAGATAACCATGTTTTTTCTCTTGTCGAATTCTGTTGAGTATTCATCCAGAAATACCATAAGATTTGATTTCCATGAGAAAACTTTCATGCCAGATCTTGTCAAAGACTTTGGATATATCAAGCTCCTTTTTTTTCTTTTTTTTTTTTTACATAGGAGGCCACTCGAGAATATGGGTTAAAGAGTGTACAGTAGTCAATGGGACAATATCATAATAATCGTTAGAAGTGTAAATTTGGTTAATTGGATTATTTAAGAGGAACAGCTCATCAAGAACTTGTTTAAATTGGACTTGAAGACGACCATATTGTAATCAGTTGGAAAGCAGGCTAACGGAAGAGAGTTCCACAGGCGTTCAGTTCTAAGAAAGAAGCTTTGTTTATGGAATCTACGTTTAGGTTTAGGCACAGATAAAGAATGGAGGAAATTATTGATAGTGGTTTCAACTAGACGGGTGTTTTTCGTGAAAGTTTGGAAAATGGAGACCATAGATTGAAAGTCAGATGAGCACTTGCCATGAAAATAACAATAAAGCAGAGACAGGCTCGAAATGTCTCTTCTGTGAAAAAAAAAAAAAAAAAGGCTGCAGGGAAGAGAAAAGAGCATCACCCACTAGGCTACAAAGTCTAATTTGAACTCTGTCAAGGCAGGATAAGCTGTTTTTAGAAGCTCGTGTCCAGATGTGGAAAAATACTCCATCCTTGGACGTACCTGGCTCCTATGTAGGTAGAGAATTGCATCAGCAGTGAAATATCTACTGGATTGATAAAAGGATCCCACCATTTTTCCAGCAACCTTAGCAACGGATTTGATGTTCCATTTAAGATCAGGAGCAAAGGTCAAGCCCAGAATCTTGTTAAAACATGCTCTAGCTTTTCCTGGCTTATCCAATGCATGGCATATGCATTCAGAGATGATTGTTAAAATATCCACAGTAGAATGGCTTTGCCTAAATCCATACGGTTGGTCAGAAAGAGGATTAGTATTTATGAAGTGATGAACTCACGCTTGATTGATTTATGACTCAAAAATTTGGTTCTCTTGCAGAATTTAACAAGGATCCTCAGGATTTTCTGTCAATTATTGTTCGGGCTCAACTGGCAATCACTGGATTAAGCCGAGCAAAGTAACAGACGCAGATGAATTTCAAAGCAAACAAATTGAAAAGATATAGAAATACAATAAATTAAAAATGACAAAAACTTATTGTAAATTTACTGAACACATATTGTTACACATGCAATAAAAGGTGGGGTTTTAAGCAACAAATAAACATAGCATATGATAAGAAAGTTCCGAGAAGAATGAAAATTGTTTATCTTTGTAACACATTGCCCAAAAGGGGGGGGGGTACAAGGGAATTTATGGGAAAGCAAAAACCCAAGTATTTTCTCTTTATCGCATATGTGACACAGCAAAAATGAAATAATAAAACAAGTGGATGGAAACGCAAGGACGAACACAATAAAAAATGCGAGAAAATAACAGAATAACAAACACTTTTCCAAACGATACAAAAATAGATTTATTTAAGAAAAAAAAGAAGAGTTTAACAAAAGAAAAAGAAATGTATTCAAAGTTATGAAATCTGAAGTATATCTATGCGTATTGAAATGAGCGAAAGACCTTTGGGGGGGGGGTAATCAAAGTCTTTGCACTTACAGGTTTCTTTTGTTTTCCCTTTTCTTTTTTTTGTTTCTTTTGCTGGGGTGTTTCATAACTCAATGACGGCGCAGTTAATCCAAGATATTTCCTTCGGTGTGGAAAAAGTTCATATAGCAATCTCATGTGTTTTCTTTTCTTGCTCGTGTGTTATATATCTGTCTCTTTCGTGAGGGATAAGATATCACATCGTGCATTCGGTACATCCATATCTCCTTCACATGATGGGAAAAAGTCATTGTCTCTTTCATGAGAAAGTAAATTCATCGCATTGTCTCGCATGACTGGAGAAGGTCACGTCGTTCACACCTTGTGTATCGGTATCTTCTTTTCGCATGAGGGGAAGAAGTCATCCCCCGCCTCCCATAAGGAGAGAGACCTCTTAACAGGTCGGTGACCCAAACCGAAAAGAGCGATTTCTGCTAGTGTTCAGTTTAAAAAAAGGAAAGGGGAAGCGATAACTCTTCCGGTTCCCCCCTCTTCTTCTCTGCTTCACAATCCGGTCTAAAAATAGACTTGATGAAATCTCTAGCCGATAAAGTCTCTGCAAGTTTTAAAGGGGTGGGGGTGGGGTACATTAGTAGACCCTTGCTCAGTTCCAAAATGACTACTGCACTAGCCTATCTTGTGGGAATCATATTTTATTTTACCTCGGTGACGAAATATAAAGAACAAAAACGATCTATCTTGTCAACCTAAAATTAAGTATTTAAATTTTGATTTAAATACACAATTCAATTTAAATACTAGGTCACAATATATATATATATATATATATATATATATATATATATATATATATATATATATATATATGTATATATTTCTTTTTTTTCAAGAAAAGTTGCATTTTGCATGGTTTATTTACTTTTATTATTTTTTTTTTGTAATTTTTTATCAGCAAAAATTGTGTTTTTTTTCAAGAAAAATTTATTTTAGCTGTAAACTGATAGGTAAAAGTAGTTTTTTTTTTCAAGAAAATTTACATTTTTGTGTTTTTTTTAAATTGGCAGTAAACATTTTTTTTTTTTTTTAAATAGAAGTTGTCTTTTTTATAAGAAAAGGTGAATGATTTTTATGAGAATTGTAAATTGTTAAATATATACATGGAACAATCACGTTGACACACCGGTTCTCACCAGATCACTGAAGTTAAGCAACGTTGAGCCTGGTCAGTACCAGATGAGTGACCATTTGGGAAGGCGAGGTATGTACCTCGAGGTAAAATATCAGGTTGAGAAACTGGCACAGTCTATCCTTCTCTCAAGGGTAAATGGGACTCTCTAAAGTCATGGTAGGCACCCCGTCTAGTGATGGCGTCATGATAAAAAAGACACCCTTGATAGCCCTGGCGAAGCATCAAGTATTCAGCTACTGACAAGATTTGAATTACACTACAAATTTGTGTAGTGAGGTCGTTCTGTGGCGGTGGTAGATGGCTGGAAATTGTTATATGAAAGTACAGAAAATTTTTTTTTCAAGTAAATTTTCAAATTATGTTTTGTCAACAAATGTTAAAAAAATAGACAGAAAAAAAACATCCCCCCCATCACCTAAAAACTAATTAAAAAGTTAGATTTTTTATACAAAGAAACAAAAAAAATGTTGATTCAGCGTTTCAATATTTGAACTGCTCGGTTTAATCAGTCGAACCCGAACCATAATTGACAGTACAAGAGTACTAAAAATTGTAGTGAAAAGGAGAGGAGACTGAAGTGACAATAATTTTGCAGGTCAGTTCTTGCAGCAGAATTGTTGAAAACTGGTACAACGGCAGCAATTTTCCAGCTGAGAAGCAAGATTCAGCAAGGCATTAGTTGTAGGGTTTGGAGAGAACAAGGACTAGCTGAGCAGAGCATATCTTTATATAAGTACAGCAGAGATGAGATCATGGCCACACTCCTTAAAGGTGTTATATTATGAATAAGCGTATGGTGGCAGGAAAGAACCAGACAAACGATATAAGTTTAATTTTAAACGATTGATTGCTCAATCATTTATTTTAAAAATAAACTTAAGAAAAGCAAAATAAAATAAAGTGTTCTCCAGTTCAACAACAGTTTGTCCCTGCTGTTAAGGTTATTCATTTCAGCATAGTCTTTATCGGCGATTTGCGTCTTTCTTTGTTGATCAAATATGTCAGTATTTGTTATTCGTTGTAGTGGTGATTTTTGATAACAATATTGAAGAATAGGAGCATGCTTTTTCAATGAAAAATTTTCAAGGAAGACAACTTAGCATAAATAATAATTTTGTTGATAAGATATGTCAATATGTGTTATTCCTTGTGCTGGGTGGTTTTGATAACAATATCAGAAAATATGAAATATGAGTTGCTCTCTTTTTTCAACGGGGAACGTTAAGAGAAGCAACTTAGAAGATTTGTCGTCTACTTTTTTTTTTTTTACATAGGCATCACCACATTATCAAGGCCAAGAGGCCACTCAAGGATAAGGGTTAAAGAGTGTACAGTAGAAATTGGATAATATAGTAATCATTAGTAATGAAAATTTGGTAAATTTGATAACTTATATGGAACAGCTCATCAAGAACTTATTTACGTTAGACTTGAAGACAACCATATTGTAGTCAGCCGGAAAGCAGGAAAATGGAAGACAATTCCACAGGCGTGCAGTTCTAAGAAAATATTGTTATGAAAATATTGTTCCTCTCACGTTTAGATGAGACGTTTATTCAACCATGTTTCACGGCTTTGTTGATCCTAACATGGTACAGATTTGTCGTCTGCCAAGTCAGCGATATCGACCTTGTCTGCAGCCGTCTCTTCTCTCGGGCAAGCTGTTAAGTCTCCTGGCGTACGTAGTAGCAGCATCCAGTAGTAGCGCTTTCAATGGATTTGTTGATCCTTAGGCTGGGGATTTGACCAGTGGTCTGGTGTGGAAATCAGTATTGGCCGGTGGTAGACTGATGAAGTTGTATTATTTCTCATCTCTTTGTGTTAGTCGAGATCCGTGGCCAAACTGGCCAGGGTTAAAGTTGATTGCTCTCCTTGGTTTTGAAGTTTGGTTCTCAACTGACAAGGATTCGTGTGGCATGTGCCGGGCTCTATCGAGCCAGTCTCCTGATCAGCTTGGCTCCTCTCTATTTAAACATAAACATAGCAAGTGCACGGCTCCCACGGCAAGTATTTTTTTTTTTTTTTTTTTTTTTTTTTTTACATGGTAGTCACCACTGGAAGCCACTCGGGGATAAGGTTTATTGCATGTACAGTAATCAATGGAATAATATCGTAGTAATCGTTAGTAATGGAGATTTGATAAAATGTCTTACTTAATAGGGCGGTTTATCAGGAATTTGTTCATGTTGGACTTGAAGACATCCAAGTTGTAGTCAGGTGGGAAACAGGTAAACGAAAGAGAGTTCCACAGGTGTGCACTTCTAAGAAAGAAGCTGTCTGATTGAGCAAGCAATTCAGCCTCCTCGGTTGCTGTGCAAGTGATCTTATGGTTGTTGGATAGTGATTGTTGATTGTCCAGTATTCACGACACTCTCATAAATTTTCTAGAAATTACGAATCTCTAACTTCTTTGGATAGATGCTTTTTCTGGTCATTTTCGTATGCCTTTTCTTGGCTGCAGCTACTTCTCTCTTACATGTTTAGCATCTATAAGTGTTTGTCTATTTGTACTTGAGTTATGGTGGGGGAATTGCCAGAATACATAATGGCAGCCGCACAGATTGATGCTAAGAGATTGAAGGATAGAGAGACTTACTATAGAACTAGTTATGGGCAGCTAACGTACTTTCTAACTTCCAGCGTAGTGCTACCAGAAAAAATAAAAAATAAACAAAGGACATTAGTGAAAAGTATACAATAAAAATTAACTAAATCATAAAAAGATAAAAATAACACAATTAGTCTTTATTTGCACTTTTAATAAAATAATTTAAAAAGTTTTTTTTTTTTTAAAATCTTTTCAATCCCACCCAAAGTCGGTCAGAGGATTAATTGACCAAACCGTGGTGAGATAACAACAGCTATTGAAGGCAGCAATTGAAGGCAGTGGATGTAGTTGGAGAATTCGACATTCCTATCCCGTTGCAGTTGACCTGACGAAGGCCAGAGAAATAATTGGCCAAAACGTAATGAAAACAACAACTAAAAGATGAGGATAATAGTCTAAATAATTAAATAAAAAACAAATTTACTCATCTCTAAAATAATTCCAAAAATTAATTCAATAGTTTTTATTTTATTTGAAACTAGCACTTATGCCAGCTTTGCTCGGGCCCTATGTACTGTTCATAACTTTATGTGCATATATATATATATATATATATATATATATATATATATATATATATTAAAAAGTTTGACTTATGTCCAGGTAATGTATATCTAAAATTTCAAGTGTTTAGACCCAAAATTGGTGGAGAAGTTTGATAAAGTCTGCAAAGGTCAACTCTTTCAACTTTGACATCTTGGCAGTGAAATTTTTGGCCAAAAACTGATTAAAAAGCTTGCTGCATGTCTGAATACCCTTTATGTAAAATTTCATAGTTGGCAGCAAATATGTTAAAACACCTAAACTGTATACTAGAATTATCCATGTGGATAAAGTTCTTGGTAAAATTCAGTTGTAAGTTACACTCTTCTGGAGGTTGAAAGTTCAATCCTTAGTGTGGGCAACACTCAAAATACGATTGCAAATTATTTACCCTCGTTTACCCTGGCTGACAGAACGGAATGCTATCATTCAAAATTTTGTGCAGATTTCAGAGTTCGACTGAGTTTGACAGAAAGATTCCTGAGTTTGAAAAGATGCACTTAAAGAAGGTCTGAGGTTAGATCAATTGAACTGTTGTGAAAATAACATTTAAAATGTGAACAGTAGTTCGAAGAATCCAAGAAATATACATAAATTTAATATAAAATGAACACTCAGTCCAATTATAACTGAATATCGAACTATGTTAGCATTAACTGTGACTGACAGAACGCCCTCTACATTTTCCCGAAATCAAAGAATAAATGCATATACTGTACAAGCCTGTATTAAGGATGGTCTTGAATTGAACCCGATCATATTGACATATGAGCAAAAAAATATTTACTGTCCCCACCCCCATTTTTGATAGAAAACATAATTTGTGTAAGAGTTTATTTGTTTAAGAATATAAATATATACTAGATCTGTCGTGACCCGTTGGGTCAGTATTTCTTATATATATTATTAAATTATTTGCTCTGTTCCATTTTCTCTCTCCCTCTCTTTACTCTTTAAAGGAATCTGCAAATATATAATTGAAAAAAAAAAAAGAAAAAGAAAGATGATGTCATAAAAGATTAACATTTGCTTTATAATGTCATGTATCCGTTTTTGTGACGTCATCTACTGTGGCAAGCCAGATAAAATCAATTTAAAATATATCTTTAATGAAATATAACTTTACTTTTATTTATTTTTTTTTGTATATTAAAATCCTTTTCCAACGAATAACGAACAATTTAAAAAAATATCTTTAAATATAACTTTACTTGATTTATTAAGATAATTATTTTTCAATAACAAACAATTAAAAAATATTTTTAAATATAACTTCTTTTTTTTTTTTTTACTCATGTTCACCGCTAACAAGACGTATCGCCACTTGGACGAAAAGGGCTAATATATATATATATTTTTTTTTTTTACACAGGCATCACAACTTATCAAGGCCAAGAGGCCACTCGAGGATAAGGGTTAAAGAGTGTACAGTAGAAATTGGACAATATAGTAATCATTAGTAATGGAAATTCAGTAAATTTGATGACTTATATGGAACGGCTCATCAAAAACTTGTTTACATTAGACTTGAAGACAATCATATTGTAGTCAGCCGGAAAGCAGGAAAACGGAAGACAATTCCACAGACATGCAGTTCTAAGAAAGAAGCTTTGTTCATGGAATCTACGTTTAGGTTTAGGTACAGATAAAGAGTGGGAGGAATTATTGATAGTGTTTTCAGCTAGACGAGTGTTTCTTGTGAAAGTTTGGCGAGGGGGGGACCATAGACTGAAGCTCAGTCGAACACTTTCCATGAAAATAATGATACATCAGAGACAAACTCGCAACATCTGTTCTGTGAGATAGAGGCTGCAGGGAAGAGAAAAGAACATTGCCTACGAGGCTACAAAGTCTATTTTGAACTCTATCAAGGCAGGACAAGTCCTTTCTAGCAGCTCCTGCCCAGATATGGCAACAGTATTCAATCCTTGGATGTACCTGGCTCTTATATAGATAGAGAATTGCATCAGCAGTGAAATATCTACTGGATCAATAGAAAGATCCCACCATTTTTCCAGCGGTCTTGGCAACAGATTTGATGTACGTGTTCCATTTAAGATCAGGAGTAACAGTCAAGCCCAGAAGCTTGTCAAAACTTGAGGCCTCCTGAAGACGAGAGGCATTCATTTCAATTGATGCCAGATGTGGATCAGAATGTTGATGATGTAAAGAGAGAAGCTTGGTTTTTAGATGCATTAAAAGTAACCAGCCACTCCTTTCTCCATTGTACCACGTGCTCAAGATCAGAGGAGAGAGAATCGGAGAGAACTTGGTCATTTACTGTCTTAGATGTGCTACCATAAATGGTAGTATCATCAGCATAAATGTCTACAAATGATGTAAGGATGTGATTTGGAAGATCATTAATGTAGATCAGGAATAGAGTTGGGTCCAGGATGGACCCCTGTGGGACTCCAGCATTAATACTGTGAGCTTCTGATTTTTGCCCCTCAACTACTACTCTTATGAACCTATCAGAAAGAAATGATTTAATAATTGAGAAGACATTTCCAGCTATACCATAGCTAGAGATCTTGTGAAGTAAACCTTTATGCCATACCCTATCAAAGGCCTTAGATATGTTAAGAGCAATTGCCCTAGAAAGGTTGCCTCCGTCGAGAGATTTGCTAATCCTATGAGATATAACTGTAAGCACATCTGCTCTAGATCTAGCAGAACGGAAACCATATTGAGTGTCACTAAGAAGGTTATTTTTGTTGAGATGGTTGATTACTTCTGTATTTAACACAGATTCCAGCAACTTACTCATGACGCACAGGAGACTTATTGGCCTGTACTGAGAGGGGGATGAGCGATCACCTGAATTCTTAAATACAGGGCATACTGATGAGATTTTCCAGGGTGATGGGAAACTATTCTCCTTGAAACAACGTTTAAACAGTTTTGTAAGTATGGGCGCTAGTTCAGGTTGAAGTTTTTTCAGTACTATAATTGGAATACCGTCAGGGCCGGTTGCTTTACTGGAATCAAGGTTTTTGATTAGCTTGACAACATCACGTACAGATATACGTATATCACATAGCGTGTTTTCTGATACAGGAGGAAATATTGGCGGCCTTGGTCGCAAGGGGTAGAATTAGCTGCAAAGTTCTTGGCAAAGAGTTTGGCTTTGTCTGATGCTGACGAGATTAACTCAGGTCCATTGATGATAGTTGGGATAGAGCACATGCTTCTGTTCAGGATTCTGTTTGCTATTTGCCAAAACTGGTGGGAACCAAGCCACTGCTTAGCTACTTTGGGCTTAACGGATTGAGCATACAACTCTCTTGCGTTCTTTATTACTTTCTTACAATGGTTGCTGGCAGTCCTGAAAGCGGCTTTAGTTTTCATATATTACGTTGGAAGCAGTGGAAAAAGTGATTTCTGTGCGCAATGGCAGCAGCGCATTCTGGAGAGAACCCTAGCTGGCTGTTAGGTTTTGACTGGAACTTTTTCGAGAGTATGAAACGGTCTATACCTACAATTAACCATTCCGTCAGATCTGATACTATAGAGGACACATCCTTTTTAAACATGGAACGCAGAGGTAGATCCGATATAAATGTACGGAAGCTATCTCAGTCAGCGTTAGTGTATCAGTATACTGTACGATGGAGAGGTACGTCTGGGGACTTAATACATTTCATTTTTATCTTAATTGATACAACAGAGTGGTCGGAAGATCCAAGAGGAGACAGAACAGAAACTGAACATAGTTCAGGACAAGTTGTGAGAAAAAGGTCTAGTAGACTTTCATACTGGCTGTCATTGTCAGGCGCACGGGTGGGTTCATGAACAATCTGAGTGAGGTCATAGGCAATGGACAAATCATGACAGAACCTCCCCTCATCATCGGTCTTGTTTGAGTGGGTCAACCATTCGACGTTGTGAATATTGAAGTCTCCACATATGTGAATGTTAGCTGAAGGATAAGCAGATAGGACTTGGTCAATTTTCTCAGATATGCTTTTAAAGATAGTAACTCCGCTGTTGTAGGGGCGATAGAGAGTAAATATAAATGCAGTAGTGTGAGCTAAAGCAACCCGGAAGCACATATAATATCTTCTCTGGAGATGTCCCTACCACATGGAAAGCCATCTTTAATATAGGCACATATTCCATGCCCATGGCGATCTTGGGGGTCAGATTTAGAAGTTAAGTTAGAGTATCCTTTAATTACGACTCTACTTCTGTCCAATGCCAGTTTTGCTTAAAAACAAAAGGTCTGGTTTAGTCTCCTGTAATTGGGTTTCAACCTCTGGAAGGTTAGAACGAAGACCCCTGATGTTGGAGAAGGAGACATGGTAGTAGGGGTCTACATTGGAAGTTGGAGAACCGGGTTTAATCGTGTATTTTTTCTTGAAACTTGTCATGATGGAATTTTGGAACTTGTGGACGAGGTCGTCAGATTTGCTTAGAGCAGGACAGAGAGGGGAAACTAAGAGAGAAAAAGAAACGGAGAATTTTTTTTTTTTTTTTTGTAGAACATGATAAGGTAAGGAAAGTTTAACAAGATGTTGGTTTACTTTACATTTAAACTGCTGCTTATCAGTACAGCCAGGGAAGCAGGTAGCAGGAAGGGAATTCCAAAGTCTAGTTGTTCAAGGGAAGAAATTATTAGAAGTGAAAGCTTTCTGGAATTTAGGGACCTCAACAGTCAAGGGGTATGATTTTGTTTCTAAGCAGGTTTGTTGGGGATATGTACGTCGAGGGGGCACAAGTGCAACGAGTTCATCAGAGCTTATTCTATCAAAATATTTATAATACAGGCACAGAAATGCAACATTGCAACAATGGGACGGGGGTTGGAGCTTAGCTGACAAAGTGAGACCTATTAGATTGAAAACTCTTTTTGGGGCCCTGTCCAAAAGGGAGAGTCTAGTGGTAGATGCGCCAGCCCAGATGTGGCAACAATATTCCATGGTGACCTTGTAGAGGTACAGGATACTCTCAGGTATGGGTAGTCTTCTAGCTCAATAGAGGGAACCCACCTTCTTTGCAGCTGTCTTTGCAATGTTCTCAATGAATTTATTCCAGTTCATATTGCCTGCAAATGTTAGGCCAAGGAGTTTAAAGGAAGAATTCTTAGATAGGATGTTATTTGTCATGGATATAGGTGGCTGGAGAGGCGTCTTGTAATTGTTAAAGGAAAGCAGCTTAGTCTTACTAGCGTTAAATGTTATCATCCATTTGCAGCCCCATTCCACTACAGTCTGGGGGTTATTTTCTAAGGGATTCTGCGATTGTCTTAGATTTATGTACATCCGTTCTTCCCTCGTGCATGTAATAGAGCATTGTATCATCAGCAAATATACCCATCTCGGATAGAATATTATCAGGAAGGTCGTTTATGAATATCAGGAATAATAGTGGCCCAAGAATCGACCACTGAGGCACTCCCGCATTAATATTATGCTGCTTGAATGTATGTCCATCAATGAACACCTGGATGTCCTAATGTCTAACTGAGATCTAATTATATTTATATACGTCCAGTTATACTCTAGGATTTAATTTTTATTAGCAGACTTTCATGCCAGACTTTGTCAAAGGCTTGGATATATCAAGGCCTATAGCCCTGGTTTTGCCCACCTTATCCAGTACGTGGTATATGTGTTCAGAGAATACTGTTAAAATATCTGCAGTAGAACAACATTGTCTGAATTCATACTGTTTGTCAGAGAGAAGATTTGCTTTTGTGAGGTGGTGAACTAGTGCTTCATTAATTAAGGTTTCAAAGATTTTAGCAAAGAGGAGGGTGGAAACTGATAGGATGATAATTGAGAGGGTCAATCCTTTCACCAGAATTCTTGCACACTGGTACCATAGAGGCCATCTTCCAGCTATTAGGGAAGCTAGATTCAGCAAGGCATTTACTGTAGAGCTTGGAAAGTACGGGGGCTAGCTCAGTTGAGCATTTCTTAATTGGTATAGCAGGGATGAGATCAGGCCCAAACGCCTTGGAGGTGTGTAAGTTTTTTATGATATCACATAATATGACATGACAAAGGTGATTTTTACATTATCTAGTGTGGCTTTAGTTGATTTATTAAGATAATTATTTTTCAACAAATAACAAACAATTTAAAAAATATCTTTAAATATAACTTCACTTGACTTATTAAGATAATTATTTTTCAATGAATAACAAACAATTTTAAAATATCTCTACATATAACTTTACTTGACTTATTAAAATAATTATTTTTCAATGAATAACAAACAATTTTAAAATATCTTTAAATATAACTTTACTTGACTTATTAAGATAATTATTTTTCAATGAATAATCAACAATTTTAAAATATCTTTAAATATAACTTTACTTGACTTATTAAGATAATTATTTTTCAATGAATAACAAACAATTTTAAAATATCTCTACATATAACTTTACTTGACTTATTAAAATAATTATTTTTCAATGAATAACAAACAATTTTAAAATATCTTTAAATATAACTTTACTTGACTTATTAAGATAATTATTTTTCAATGAATAATCAACAATTTTAAAATATCTTTAAATATAACTTTACTTGACTTATTAAGATAATTATTTTTCAATGAATAACAAACAATTTTAAAATATCTCTACATATAACTTTACTTGACTTATTAAGATAATTATTTTTCAATGAATAACAAACAATTTTAAAATATCTTTAAGTATAACTTTACTTGACTTATTAAGATAATTATTTTTCAATGAATAATCAACAATTTTAAAATATCTTTAAATATAACTTTACTTGACTTATTAAGATAATTATTTTTCAATGAATAACAAACAATTTTAAAATATCTTTAAATATAACTTTACTTGACTTATTAAGATAATTATTTTTCAATGAATAACAAACAATTTTAAAATATCTCTACATATAACTTTACTTGACTTATTAAGATAATTATTTTTCAACGAATAACAAACAATTAAAAAAATATCTTTAAATATAACTTTACTTGACTTATTAAGATAATTATTTTTCAATGAATAACAAACAATTTTAAAATATCTTTAAATATAACTTTACTTGACTTATTAAGATAATTATTTTTCAACGAATAACAAACAATTTTAAAATATCTTTAAATATAACTTTACTTGACTTATTAAGATAATTATTTTTCAATGAATAATCAACAATTTTAAAATATCTTTAAATATAACTTTACTTGACTTATTAAGATAATTATTTTTCAACAAATAACAAACAATTTAAAAAATATCTTTAAATATAACTTTACTTGACTTATTAAGATAATTATTTTTCAATGAATAATCAACAATTTTAAAATATCTTTAAATATAACTTTACTTGACTTATTAAGATAATTATTTTTCAATGAATAACAAACAATTTTAAAATATCTTTAAATATAACTTTACTTGACTTATTAATATAATTATTTTTCAATGAATAACAAACAATTTTAAAATATCTTTAAGTATAACTTTACTTGACTTATTAAGATAATTATTTTTCAATGAATAATCAACGATTTTAAAATATCTTTAAATATAACTTTACTTGACTTATTAAGATAATTATTTTTCAATGAATAACAAACAATTTTAAAATATCTCTACATATAACTTTACTTGACTTATTAAGATAATTATTTTTCAACGAACACCAAACAATTAAAAAAATATCTTTAAATATAACTTTACTTGACTTATTAAGATAATTATTTTTCAACGAATAACAAACAATTTTAAAATATCTCTACATATAACTTTACTTGACTTATTAAGATAATTATTTTTCAATGAATAACAAACAATTTTAAAATATCTTTACATATAACTTTACTTGACTTATTAAGATAATTATTTTTCAATGAATAACAAACAATTTTAAAATATCTCTACATATAACTTTACTTGACTTATTAAGATAATTATTTTTCAATGAATAACAAACAATTTTAAAATATCTTTACATATAACTTTACTTGACTTATTAAGATAATTATTTTTCAATGAATAATCAACAATTTAAAAATATCTTTACATATAACTTTACTTGACTTATTAAGATAATTATTTTTCAATGAATAACAAACAATTTTAAAATATCTCTACATATAACTTTACTTGACTTATTAAGATAATTATTTTTCAACGAATAACAAACAATTAAAAAAATATCTTTAAATATAACTTTACTTGACTTATTAAGATAATTATTTTTCAATGAATAACAAACAATTTTAAAATATCTTTAAATATAACTTTACTTGACTTATTAAGATAATTATTTTTCAATGAATAACAAACAATTTTAAAATATCTTTAAATATAACTTTACTTGACTTATTAAGATAATTATTTTTCAATGAATAATCAACAATTTTAAAATATCTTTAAATATAA
Organism: Euprymna scolopes; assembly: GCF_053919585.1. NCBI lineage: Eukaryota > Metazoa > Mollusca > Cephalopoda > Sepiida > Sepiolidae > Euprymna > Euprymna scolopes. The sequence continues at coordinate 80,731,204 of NC_136516.1, read as the reverse complement.
CTTTACTTGACTTATTAAGATAATTATTTTTCAATGAATAATCAACAATTTAAAAATATCTTTACATATAACTTTACTTGACTTATTAAGATAATTATTTTTCAACGAATAACAAACAATTAAAAAATATCTTTAAATATAACTTTACTTGACTTATTAAGATAATTATTTTTCAATGAATAACAAACAATTTTAAAATATCTTTAAATATAAATTTACTTGACTTATTAAGATAATTATTTTTCAATGAATAATCAACAATTTAAAAATATCTTTACATATAACTTTACTTGACTTATTAAGATAATTATTTTTCAATGAATAACAAACAATTTTAAAATATCTCTACATATAACTTTACTTGACTTATTAAGATAATTATTTTTCAATGAATAACAAACAATTTTAAAATATCTTTAAATATAACTTTACTTGACTTATTAAGATAATTATTTTTCAATGAATAATCAACAATTTAAAAATATCTTTACATATAACTTTACTTGACTTATTAAGATAATTATTTTTCAATGAATAACAAACAATTTTAAAATATCTCTACATATAACTTTACTTGACTTATTAAGATAATTATTTTTCAACGAATAACAAACAATTAAAAAAATATCTTTAAATATAACTTTACTTGACTTATTAAGATAATTATTTTTCAATGAATAACAAACAATTTTAAAATATCTTTAAATATAACTTTACTTGACTTATTAAGATAATTATTTTTCAATGAATAATCAACAATTTTAAAATATCTCTACATATAACTTTACTTGACTTATTAAGATAATTATTTTTCAACGAATAACAAACAATTAAAAAAATATCTTTAAATATAACTTTACTTGACTTATTAAGATAATTATTTTTCAATGAATAACAAACAATTTTAAAATATCTTTAAATATAACTTTACTTGACTTATTAAGATAATTATTTTTCAATGAATAATCAACACTTTTAAAATATCTTTAAATATAACTTTACTTGATTTACAAGGGCCTTACAATGTTTTTCGGACACTTTAGTAGTCGACTTTCCGAGTACCATAGAATGGCGAAATTCCTTCAATAGAATAGCATAAACATATAAAGACAATACTGTAATAAAAATGAAAGAAAATCGATTAGGTAAGGAAAAATATTTAATTTTCATCATTTTTTACAAAACACATACAACATTATTTTTTGGACATCGTTGAAAAACTGTTAATAGTCTGTAATATCATCTTTCTTCTCAATAACTTTTATCAATCTCTCTTCATAATGATCAAACATATGCACAATAACATCTCTATATGTTTCTATTAGTTGTTTTTTTGGCATCTAGTATTCGTTCCCATACTTGAGCCGCTTTTGTTATTTCAGGTCCAACATAGAAAAGTTGCGCAAGCATTTCCCAAACATTTTCCATTCAATTTAGATCTGGGATTTTGCAGGCCATTCCAAAGTAGACATATTCATTTTAGCCGTCCATTCTTTCGTGAGTTTTGCAATTGTCTTGCTGTAGAACAAAATCATTCCCCATCTCTCTTCTTATTCTTGGTAGGGCTTTCTCATCCAGCAACTGTTTGTAGCTTTCACTGTTCTGTCGCCCTTTCAGCCACTCCAACCATATATTTCCATTAGCAAAGATCATAGCCCAAACAATAATTCCTCTTCCTCCCATCTGTAAAATGTAACATTAATAACAAAAGTAACATTAATAACAAATGTAGCATTAATAATAAATGTAACATTGATAACAAAAGTAACATAAATAACAAAAGTAACATTAATAACAAAAGTAACATTAATAACAAATGTAGCATTAATAACAAATGTAACATTGATAACAAAAGTAACATTAATAATAAATGTAACATTCATAACAAAAGTAACATTAATAACAAAAAGTAACATAAATAACAAATGTAGCATTAATAATAAATGCAACATTAATGACAAAAGTAGCATTAATAACAAATGTACCATTAATAACAAAAGTAACATTAATAACAAATGTAGCATTAATAACAAAAGTAACATTAATAACAAAAGTAACATTAATAACAAATGTAGCATTAATAATAAATGTAACATTAATAATAAATGTAGCATTAATAACAAATGTAACATTGATAACAAAAGTAACATTAATAACAAATGTAGCATTAATAACAAAAGTAACATTAATAACAAATGTAGCATTAATAATAAATGTAATATTAATAATAAATGTAGCATTAATAACAAATGTAACATTAATAACAAAAGTAACATTAATAACAAAAGTAACATTAATAACAAAAGTAACATTAATAACAAATGTAGCATTAATAATAAATGTAACATTAATAACAAAAGTAACATTAATAACAAAAGTAACATTAATAACAAATGTAGCATTAATAACAAAAGTAACATTAATAACAAAAGTAACATTAATAACAAAAGTAACATTAATAACAAATGTAGCATTAATAATAAATGTAATATTAATAATAAATGTAGCATTAATAACAAATGTAACATTAATAACAAAAGTAACATTAATAACAAAAGTAACATTAATAACAAAAGTAACATTAATAACAAATGTAGCATTAATAACAAATGTAACATTAATAACAAAAGTAACATTAATAACAAAAGTAACATTAATAACAAATGTAACATTAATAAAACAAAATTTTAATCCATTTTATTTGGATTCTTCAGACTACTCTTCTCATCTTAACTGCTATTTTTATGACATTTCGGCTGATGTAACCCCCGACCTTCCACAAGGATCCGTGGTACAGTGATTAGAGTACTTGAAAAAAAAATCAATTATAAAAGTGATATTGTGGGGAAAATGGGAACGGCCTAGCTTTCAAACACCCTCGTGTCTGTCTTTCCTGCGGGTTGGGATGAAAAGAGATCCAAGATGGTGTCTGTGAGATTTGAACACACAGAGTCTCAGATGGTCTTGGACGATCTTGCAAAGTCACACTACATGCATACAAATGAGGTGTGCCGGGTTCCATAAAGTAGGTCGCTTGAAGGAGGTGAGGAGGATTTTTTTTTTTTTTTTAGACATGGCTTTGCATTGTAGCGGTGCGTTGCTTTGCAGCAGACATTTTGAAACACGTTGGCACGTTGGGATGCGCAGAAGAGAGAGAAAAAAAACGTATCACTTACAACAGATATTCTCCTGAAGGTTGTGGATGATCAAAAAATGCAATTGCAAATTATTTAGGACCTCTACCCAATCATGACTAATGAAATGAGAGCATGCAACCCCTGTGAAGTAAGTAAAGAGTTCCGTTCAAAATTCCATCTAGATTCCTGAGTTTGATAGCAGCATTCCCGAAATCAACAAGATACACCTGAAGAAGGTCGGAGCTTACATCCACCGAAATATTGTGAAAATAACTCTCAAGATGAGAGCAGTAGTCTAAAGAATCCAAATAATACGAATAACCAATCCTCATCTCAAAAATTAAGAAACATAACAAAAGTGAAGTCTTTAAGAAAAAAAAAATGTGATGATAGTTGCAAAACAATTGGAATTTTTATTAAATAATTAGTAATATGAAAGCCAGTTTCAACATTTAATATAGAAATTTATTGAAGGAAGCATCATTTTTTTTTATGTATGTATGCTCTGTTGTCACACAAGAAAAGAAATGGAAAAGTTTGTTTCTTATTCTGGAATTAAATGAGGGAGTCTGAGGAAGTATGTTTTTTTTTTTTTTTTTTACAAATTCGAGCAAATAAAGGAAATAAATTTTCATGAGAATTTAGGTGCATGATGTGCACGAAGCCATGTTAGTGTTTTTACGTCCCACAAGATGTCAGCAGGATTGTTTACCGCATCTTGAACTGCATCTTGAACTGGCTGGACTGGATTGAACAGGTTTAATTTATGTGCGGTGTCTTTTATATCCCTTGGGTGGCTCCAGCAAGGCTGTCAGAAAAGATTTGAGAAATGTGTTTTTCTTTAAGTATTGATTGGACAGAAAGTGGATAACCTCTGTTATGTGGTATGCTCTGTTTTACGTCCACATGAAAAGACAAAGTTTCACTTTTTGTCTCCACAGAATTTGCATGGGTGTATACAGCAAATGTGCACATAACTAAAATGTTATTTATTTTAATGTTTCTGGCATACCGTTACAATATTATGGCAAAGTCACATTATCATTGTGTAAGTTTATTGTAGAAAAAAAAAACATTCTGTGTAGCCATTAAAATTAAAAAAAAAAAAAATTATTATATCATATGAGGAATTTTTGTAAGTTAGAATCTATTGATAAATACACATTTTGTATTAAGAAATACACACTTTAAATATGTAAACCGTAGGTAAACCTATCCAATATGGCCTTCAAAAAGACGGCCATTTTGGATATAACTTGTTAGCTAATGTTTACATATTTATGTGTGCATTTCTCAATACAAAATGTGTATTTCTCAATACAAAATGTGCATTTCTCAATAGATTTTAACTCAAAAAGATTCCTCATATAATAATATTAAAAAAAAATTTTTTTTAAATGCATACACAAATTTTTTATCATAATAAACTCACAATTTAGTGACTTTGTCCATATTGTTATAGTATCGCAGATACTATTTGCCTCGGATTTCCTGATACTGGATGTAACTCTTACCAGCCTTGTGTACTCTCCTGAATAAAGTTGCCATGATGCTCTAATTTCTTAATAAAATACCAACAGCCATCACTTCATGGTGATAGCAGTGGGATTTAGTTTGAAGTGGACCCTATTTGTTTTTGTCTAGTGTAGTTTTGGTGATGTTGGGTTTGGTGATTTTGTCCCCAACATCAATCTCCCTTTGTCCAATTGTGACCTGTATGGTGCCAGGTTCAGGGATATCAAAGTGAACTTTTTTATCACTAGAATTAGGATGGTGCGATTGTGATAGAGTCTAGTTCTATTTGGTGACTCTACTATGTTGCTTCTAGGTTCTTTGCCATGACAAAACATGCGTGCTTGCACGTACAACAATGGCCACCACTTATAACATAAAGATTACATTGCTTAATATCCAAAAAACTACTTATTTGCAGAAAATTGAAACGCGATATTCATTTTCAGCATGCCCGAAAACTTGAAAAATTCGTAATTTTAAAGAAAATAAAATGTTAAGTTGGGGGGGGGGGAAGAAGAAATTTAAATGTTAAGTTGGGGGGAAAAAAAAAAGAAATTTAAATGTTGCATTGGTGCATGAAACATGAAGAAAAGTATCTTTTCAGTATCGTGAAAACTAGTTGTTTGCTCCAATTTTAAATGAGATATTCGTTTTCAGCATACCTAAACCCCCTAGAAAACAAGCGTTTTAAAGGTAGGTTTTGTGTTGGCCTACAAGGCCACAATTAGGTTTTTCTGAAACATGTTTGATTTAAAGTTAAAATTGTCATTGTAATAAAATATAATTTAAATTTCTTTTGTGACACTTGGTGAAGGGTCAAAACAGTTATATATATTACATATTATAGTTTTAAATTTTAAATTAATAAACAATTTGAATGGAATGAAATTAATGAACTGAACTTTGTCGACTTATTGAAACTTTACAAGGGATAAATTTATTGTCCTCTTGTCCTTTGACCGAAAAGCGTCACCTGGTGACAGTTTAGTGAAACGCAAAAAAGAAAAAAAATGCCGCCGTCCGTGTAATTCAAGTGTCAGTTTTACATGGAAAAAGAAGTAGTCACAGCTTCTTTTTCTTTTTATAATAATTTTTTAACGTTAATTTATTCAAAAAAGGAAAAAACGTAATCTTCTTTTACAATTATTCGAAGTTACGCTGGTTTCAGTGTCCTTAATTTTTATATGAAAAAAAAAATGAACTAGAAAAATTCAGTTATTCCCTGAAATCAATGAGACGTTAGGTTTAAAAAAAAAAAAAATCGCATCTTTGTATGAGCAAAATCAAAATGGGTAACTTCATTCACTTAAAAAATTGCTTGAGAGTTACTTCCCTTACACACCATCCTCTTTATTAATCGTAGCGACATCAGATGTTCGGACACATAGGAATCATCGGCATTTCCCTTTTCCCGATTGTTTCCCTTAGATGACAATTCGCTTTTGTAGCGACTGCAGATAATGAACAAAAAATCGCAGGTGGAATGACTCCTCTTCTCCTATTATTGAATTAAATAAAGTGCTTTTAGAAAAAACAAAAAAGTTGCCCCCTTGATATGAAAGCAATAATAATTGCGATGATTTATAATGAATACGAGAGAAATAATAGTAATAATGAGAAAGGGCAAGTCCAGTCTTCAACCTACTCCCCCCCCAAAAAAAAATACAGGAACATCTTTATGATGCCCCACCAGGGAACGAAAATCTCATATTCCAAAATTCACGTAAACTGACCAAGTATTTATTTATTTATTTTTTTTTTTGTATAGAAAATTATTATTTTTTACGATTTTTAGCTTATTTTGATCCCCATTTCTGGAGAGATTGTTAACCAGTAATGAATTTAAGATATGGCGAAGCGAGACACAGGTCTTGCTTCCCCACTAAATTTAGTCTTCTTAATTAAAAAAACCCCAAAAAAACAACAAAAATACTACATGATCAATTTATATGATTTTCGTTCTCTGAGGAGTACATACATAGATCATAAAGATTTTTCTGTATTTTTTTTTCTTGACCTACAAAAAAAAAGTGACCAATTTCCTCATTGAGTTTTGATTAGATTTTTAACAAGGACAAAAAAAATTGAAAAACAAGACAAATAGAAATTGTCTGTATTTTTGAGATGAGGTGTTTTCATTTATTGAGATTGTCGGACTAACTTCCTCATCTTGGTTGTTATAGTCACAACGTTTCGGCCGTTTTGCCCTCCGGCCTTCATCAGGTGTTTTGTATTGAACTGGGGAACTGTTTGTTAGGAGTCTTGAACCCAACCCTTTATTATTATTACGGGGGGTACCGTGTTCGGACTCCAGCTAGGCTCTGGGACATAGTTGCTGATTCTCTGTTTTGAATGTTACTTTTCACTGCCTTCGTTCAGGATTGAACTCAGCACCTTTGGGTAACTGTAAACTTTGATACAACGTCTAGGACCACTCGGCCATATGTCACTAGGACAATCTCAAAAAGACAAATAGACAACAGATAACTGTTTCCAAAGGCAAGAAAATTTAATTTTCTACTCAGTTATACAATTTTGCTGGGTGCAAGTACACTATGATAGCGAAATTCGGAAAACGAAAAAATCGATTAAAAAAATATTTACTGACTTTTGTTATGAGACAATTGGAGAGATGAAAGAGGCTGTGATGGAGGCCATTGACATGCTTACACAAGATGACTTCCATAGGGCCTTCCAGAAGTTGTTGGAACAGTACAACAAGTACATTACAGCCGGAGAAGATTACTTCGTAAGGGACTAGCGTTTTATGCATGTACTAAAAAAAGTGGCCATACAAAAAAAAAAAAAAAAATCCTAGAAACTTATTGGAGATATCTTCTATCTCGAGATACGAACTTCTATCTGCATCTCAACTCTAAAATTATCCCAACAATCATAGTCGCATTCCAAATGCAAAGTCTACACACATATCATACAACTCGATACCATTTAGATTATGGTTCTTTTTTATTAATCTTGATTTGGTACTTATGCAGAATAAGGAATGTGTTTATATATATTATTCCTTAATTGGAATTCATTTTTGAGATGAGCATTATATATTAATTTATTTTTATTTCGGACTATTATTCTCATCTTTTTTTTTTTTTTTTTTTTTTACACAGTGATCACCACTTATCAAGGCCCGGAAGCCACTCAGGGATAAGGGTTATTGCAAGTACATTACGTTAGTGTGGAGATTTGATGAAGTGTTTAATTAAGGGGGGCGGTTCATTAGGAATTTGTTAACATTGGACTTGAAGACATCCAAGTTGTAGTCCGGAGGGAAGCAGGCAGACGGAACAGAGTTCCACAGGCGTGCAGTTCTAAGAAAGAAGCTTTGTTCATGGAATCTGCGTTTTGATTTAGGCACAGATATAGAGTGGGGGAAATTTTTCACAGTGGATTTATTAGTTGTTTTTTGATCTTTTATTGGTTTTTGTTTATTCACAACGTTTTGGCCAACTATTCCTCTGGCCTTCGTCAGGTGGTAACCGCGACGGATAGGAACTTCGAATCTCCTGACTGCATTCTCAGCCATCCAGATGAACATTGTCTGAAGATAGCTGTTTCAATCGCACCCAAAGCGTGCCAGAGGTTAATTGGCCAAAATGTGGTGAGACGACAACAACTACGGATGGCAGTGATGGCTGAGAATGCAGGTAAGAGATTCGAAGTTTCTATCCGTCGCGGTTACCACCTGACAAAGGCCAGAGGAATAGTTGGCCGAAACGTTGTGAATAAACAAAAACCAATAAAAGATAAAAAAAAAACAACTAATAAAGATGAGAATAATAGTCCGAAATAAAAATAAATTAAGGACTGTGTTATTGTCCGAATTTTCTGAGCAGTTTACGTGAAAACACTGAAAGGCGCCGAAATGCAGAGCCAATAAAATTGTTGCAGCCAACATTATTTAAGAAAACATTTATTTGCTATTATTGGCTTATAATATAAAAACCTAAATATTTATCTTGATTTAAACAAAAAACTAATTTTAAAAAATCATAAAATATCATTAAAACATTGTTTGCTATCTAATGTTCGTTATTCAAAAAAATAAATAAATATTTATTCATGAAACTTCCCTTACAGTGAGTGCTTTTCCTTTGATTTGAATTTTAATTTTCTTAAAGTTTTGCAGAAATTGTCCAATAATTATTCATTGTATTTTCTTTGTCTAAAAAAAAAAAAAAAAATTGTTTTCATTTTCCAATTAATTTTTTCATTGGATTATCTTTGTAACAACAAAAATATTGTTTTATTTTTTTAAATTAATTTTTAATTGAATGGCAGCAGGAAAGGAATTCCAAAGTCTAGCTGTTCAAGGGAAGAAAGTATGAGAATAGAAAACTTTCTGGCATTTAGGGACCTCAACAGTCAAGGGGTGAGATCTTATTGCTAAGCAAGTTTGTCGGGGATATGTTCATTAGAACATATTCAATTAAAATATTTGTAAAACAGGCACAGTGATGCAACATTGTGGCGATGGGACAGGGGCTGGAGCTTAGTTGATAAAGTGGGACCAATCAGATCAACAACTCTTTTTTGGACCCTATCTAAGAGGGAGAGACTAGTGGTAGATCCACCAGCTCAGATGTGGCAACAATACTCCATGCATCGGTTAACGGTGGCCTTGTAGAGGTACAGGATACTCTCAGGTGTGAGTAGTCTTCTAGCTCGACAGAGGAAACCCACCTTCTTTGCTGATTATATAGGTTGATTTCTGCACTCAAGGATTTTTCTTCATATTTCAGTTACTTGTCTTATTGCAGCAGCCGTCTACCATTGGTAATGATTGTTGGCTTTCTCTGTACAAGGAGTGACAATAAGGCTGACCATGATTCAACCTTTTACCACAATAATTTTTTATGCAATAAATAATTTTTTAATCATGAATTTATGTTCTTCTTGACTCAAGGAAAGTGGAATAGAGAACAAACTCACATCTGCAACGTGGCATACCTACGCGTGACAGAAGTTAGCATGTAACTGACACACGAACATAAGCTTTGAAAAAGCTGTTTGTTTGCATTTGTGATTTTTTAAGCCTTTAAGCAAACACTAAAGATAAAGTTTTCATCATCATCATCATCACCACCACCACCACCACCACCGCCACCACCACCACCATCATCATCATCATCAGCAGCAGCAGGTATGTAATGTCAGGTTATGGAGTTTTTGGTAGTGTCAGTTCTTTTGGGCTCGTGTGATATGCGTCCTATAATTTTGTCCTATTTCTATATCAACTTACCTGGAGTTGGTAAGCGTTTACTGGTTATATAGGTTGATTCCTGTACTTAAGGATTTTCCTACATATTTCATTTACTACTATTGATAATGATCGTTGGCTTTCTCCGTAAAATGAGTGACAATAAGGCTTACCATGATTCAAGTACTCTCCATTTCTTTCCAGTGAAAGTCTGAATGGTGGTCTTGCTTCTCGGTCTTTCCATCTGTCTCTATCTGTCATGGCTATTTCATGTTATATCAACTAAAGCTGGTGATAGCTTTACTTTTTTGTTTTTTTATGGAATTTATTGAAGTTTTAGTTCCCTTAGTTTGGTATAGTATTTTTTTTTATATATATTTTCTGTGTAACATAGCGCAGGTACACATATGCAAATGCATGAGAAGGGGAAAATAAAGACTTTAAAATGGAGATCATGTTAGAGATGAGAATAACGTTCGAGATCACTTTAGAGATGTGGACGGCGTTCAAGAGGGTCTTCACATGAGGGATGCCACAGTGGTAATGAGAGAATGAGGAAATAAATGCCGTTGTACAACAAAAAAAGCATCTTGAATTTCTTCTAGATTCTTTGTCTCCTTTGTGACTGAGGTTACAACGTGTTGGTTCCCAATCCAAGTTACATCTGTTCTATTGCTATTTCATCTTCCCTATCATTCGTTAATGTTCACTGGTTATAGAGGTTGGGTTCGTCACTCAAGATTGGTAAAAATTCATTAGATGAAAATATGGGGTTTAAGGTCCAGTGAGTTTGAAATCCATTTAGGATCATGCTTTCTACTGATGAGACGATCACCAAAGTGTTCCCCCATGTAATAGAAATGTGATAAATCAAAGAGTGTTGGATATTAACCCTTTCATGCATGATTTTTCTTTTACAGAAATTGTATGTACCTGGAACCACATATGTAACATTAGCCAACATATTGTAATTTCATTCGCAAAGGGGACCAAGGTAAAGAATAACTTGAACTCACTTTTTTGTGCAGCACTGACATTTATTTCCTCATTCTCCCACCATGAGTGACTTTTCATTACAGCTGTGACGTCTCTCACGTGATTGTCTTCTCGCACATGCTCTCTTCTTTTTATAGTCTTCTTTTTCCTTACCGTGACGTCATTTTGCTCATTTGCATGTAGCCGTCCGCGCTATGTTACACATGCCTTCAAGTTTAGCAGACTTTTGAAAAGGCCTGAATGAGTAATGATGGAGGTAAGACATGTGGCAGTTGAAACTCGCTACAATCACAGCCAGGAGCTAATTCTCGCGGATCGAGATTTGAAACCCATGTTCTCCCCGGCTTGTCCAATCACAAGCTAGTTCTCAATCATGTGACTGAGTACATAAAAGATGAAATCACAAACCCTCTGTCTCTCTTACTTTCTGCCTTCAGCTGGCAGCAGTCTTCGCCTAGGCCTTTGGCCCCAGGCCGAACATTAGTACAATAAGCTAACACGGCTCACTTCAAACTCCCATTTGTTTCCACGTGCGGTACCCACACAAACTTTATTTATCATGCTACAGAACTGCTCTCCTCGATACACCGACACACGCACACCCACAACAACACGTAAACACACTGAATACCTTTCCCTTTCTTTCTCCTTTAACCGGCCTTCTTCGTCCCGATGACTACTAATATAAATATGTGTAAACAGAACTATTCTCTCCGCAACAAGCTGGCAATATATTAAATCTATCTTTACGCATGCCTTCAAGTTTAGCAGACTTTTGAAAAGGCCTGAATGAGTAATGATGGAGGTAAGACATGTGGCAGTTGAAACTCGCTACAATCACAGCCAGGAGCTAATTCTTGCGGATCGAGATTTGAAATCCATTTTCTCCCCGGCTTGTCCAATCACAAGCTAGTTCTCAATCATGTGACTGAGTACATAAAAGGTGAAATCACAAACCCTCTGTCTCTCTTACTTCCTGCCTTCAGCTGGCAGCAGTCTTCGCCTAGGCCTTTGGCCCCAGGCCGAAGATTAGTACAATAAGCTTTACGCAAGAATACTTCCACCTACTAACCCGTTTCTCTCTTGTACATGCTACTAATGAGGATGACAAATAAAGCTGTTTATTAATACAAAATGAAACTACATTGCGTTGTTTCTTATTCTATATGCGTGTTCCAAGTTCGAACCTAATTTGTTCCACAAAAGCACTTTCACTTAGAAACATTGGCAACCTTTACATGATCCCTCCCGTAAGCAGCTAATATCCTTTTACAGGTGGGGCAGAGCAACTTGCTTATTTAAATTTGGCACCCTAAAGCGATGGTTGCTCAAAGGATGATAGGGATGGATTTATTTGAAAGGGTGGGGCTTAAAGTTTGGTTCTTAATGTGCATTATTTATTTATAGGACAGTGCCACGGCACACATAGCGCACGCACTAATGACTGTTGCAGCAGAACCCCTCAGGACACCTCATCTTCTTGAAGGGTGGTTTGCATTGGCCAGCATGGTCCCCTGATTTATCACCATGTGACTATTTTTTATGAGGATAACTGAAATCAATTGTTTATAACGATTGTCCTAGCACCTTGACTCATACGAAAAACAACGTTCATCGAGCTGTCACCAACATACCCATCGATATGCTGGAAAGAGTTGACCGAAACTCCGTGTATAGATAAAGATGGACGCCATCTTACTGATATCATCTTAAAACCTAGTAAAAAACTAATATGTGAATGTTATACTAGTTGCAATTCAAAGAATTACTTGTATACTTGCATTACTTGTGTTTTAATTCATATTCCAAATAATTTGCTCCATCTCACCCTGTAGTAAGAATTTTAGTGCTTCTACACTATTGGGACGAGGTTTTGTAGTCGATAAATGGAGCTTTCAGATAAAAAAGTGGTTTCAACTGATTTTTTTTGTCAATTCTAATAAGTTACAATGGTAGCTTCCAAAGCACGCAGTCCTGAATATTACTGAATTATTAAAAAAAAAAAACCCAACTTTAATTGTAATAGCAGGTGAAAAATTGTTGCCATCTTGTTTAAATCGAAACGGAAAATTACCTCCCCTTTTGGAACTCTCCTGTGTCTTACTCTCGTTTTCATCAAATTCTATTTTTTATTTTCTTTAATAAGTAATTTTTACATTTAATCATTTTAAAAATATGAGGAATATATAGATACCATTGTTTTCATGTGAAATTCAGTTTTATGATTTCCGAAATTTCATACCAATAGTGTAGAAGTGGCAAATGAACTCCCTGATAAAATTGTCTGAGATGAGTATATTTGTTGATGACACCATGCTCTATAATAGACATGAGTACATATACCATGCACTGGTTAAGGCAGAGAAAACTAGGACAGGAGCTGTTGATATAGCTAAAGCCTATGACAAGATCTGGCATGAAGGACTTCCCATGCAAATTAAATCATATGGTAAATATAAAAGCCAAGTACGTCCAAAGATGGAATACTGCTGCCATATCTGGGCAGGAGCTGCTAAAAGCAGCCTATCCTGCCTTGACAGAGTACAAAATAGACTTCGTGGCTTAGTGGGGGATGCTCTTTTCTCTTCCCTGCAACTTCTCTCCCACAGAAGAGAGGTTGCGAGCCTGTCTTTGTTTTAGTGTTATTTCCATGGGAAGTGCTCGTCTGAGCTACAATCTCTGCCCCCCACTCGCCAATCTCTCATAATAAACACCCGTCTAGCTGAAACCGCTGTCAATAATAATATTACTGAATTATTAAAAAAAAAACTTTAATTGTGTTAGCAGGTGAAAATTTTCAGCCGTCTTGTTTATCTCGAAACAGACAATTACCCCCCTTTTGGAACTCTCCTGTGTCTTACTCTAGTTTTCATCAAATTCTATTTTTATTTTCTTTAATAAGTCATTTTTGGATATAATCATTTTAAAAAATATGAGGAATACATAGATACCATTGTTTTCATGTGAAATTCAGTTTTACAAATTTCCGAAATCTCGTCCCTATATTGTAGAAGCGCCAGAATTTTTGACGAAAAGATATCAGGGAAACGAATGCCAACAAAAAGAAATCATCATCATCATGAATTATACTCCTCCTCCTTTACCACCACCACCACCACCACAACAACAACAACGGGTTCAGGTTAACCCTTTCATGCACGATTTTTTTTTTTTTTTTTTTTACATAAATTCTACATACCTCATCTAACCTGTTCTTGGCTTAATAACTAATAATGGAGCTAAAAACATATCCTTTAATGTTCCCGATTCTCATAACAAAAGAAGATAATTGGCCAAATCAAAGTCTAAGCAAAGTCTAGGCACTTAATGCATCTAAAACCAAGCTTCTCTCTTTACATCATCAACATTCTGATCCACATCTGGCATCAATTGAAATGAATGCCTCTCGTCTTCAGGAGGCCTCAAGTTTTGACAAGCTTCTGGGCTTGACCTTTACTCCTGATCTTAAATGGAACACGTACATCAAATCTGTTGCCAAGGCCACTGGAAAAATGGTGGGATCTTTCTATCGATCCGGTAAATATCTCACTGCTGATGCTATTCTCTATCTATATAAGAGCCAGGTACGTCCAAGGATGGAATACTGTTGCCACATCTGGGCAGGAGCTGCTAGAAAGGACTTGGCCTGCCTTGATAGAGTTCAAAATAGACTTCGCAGCCTCGTAGGAAATGTCCTTTTCTCTTTGCTGCAACCTCTATCTCACAGAAGAGATGTTGCGAGTTTGTCTCTGATGTATTATTATTTTCATGGAAAGTGTTCAACTGAGCTTCAATCTATGGTCCCCCCTCGCCAAACTTTCACAAGAAACACTCGTCTAGCTGTAAACACTATCAATAATTCCCCCCACTCTTTATCTGTGCCTAAACCTAAACGTAGATTCCATGAACAAAGCTTCTTTCTTAGAACTGCATGCCTGTGGAATTGTCTTCCGTTTTCCTGCTTTCCGGCTGACTACAATATGGTTGTGTTCAAGTCTAACATAAATAAGTTCTTGATGAGCCGTTCTATATAAGTTATCTAATTTACCAAATTTTCATTACTAATGATTACTATATTGTTCAATTTCTACTGTACACTCTTTAACCCTTATCCTTGAGTGGCCTCTTGGCCTTGATAAGTGGTGATGCCTATGTAAAAAAACAAACAAAAAAAAAACGCCTCGGCTTCACAGGGAATATGAGCTGGAACAAATACATCGAAGGCATTGCCATGGCTGCGGCAACAAAGTTGAGCTCTCTCTACCGTGCTAGAAAACTACTTACGCCTGAAAGTATCCTGTGCCTCTATAAGATCACTATTCGCCCATGTATGGAGTATTGTTGTCACATTTGTGCTGGTGCATCTGCTACTAGTCTCTCACTCCTGGACAGGGTTCAAAAGAGAGTTGCCAACCTGATAGGTCCTGAACTGTCATCTAAGCTTCAACCTCTGCGCCACCAATGAAATGTTGCATCCCTCTGCCTGTTTTACAAGTATTTTAATGGTGGATGCTCCGACAAACTACAAGCCCTTGTATCCCCCCTTGATGTAAATACCCCCGTGAAACCCGATAAGCAGCAAAGTCCCACCCCTACACAGTAGAGATCCCTAGATGTAAGAAAGCCTTCTACTCTAATAGTTTTGTCACCGGAACTGCTAGACTTTGGAATTTCCTTCTGGGTTCCTGCTTCCCTAACTGTACTGACATGCAGAAGTTCAAGTGCAATGTGAACAGACATCTTGCTGCTCAACTCCCTACATAGTAGCCCTGCAGCTTACGTCCCTGATAGTAGCCCCCTACATCAGAGTGGCACTGTGTCTTGTCTGAGGTAAAAAAAAAAAAAAAAATCGGTGACAACTCTTTATTTGTTGCTGTTGGCCAGCAGTATGAATGAAAGGGTTAATAGCTAAAAGTTGATGGGCAAGTCAGTCATAGACTGACGTCATTTTATACCAAAAATATGATTGGGTTGCAAAAAGTATAGTAAATCTTATTAATGATTCCATGTGTAGAACTCAGCTTAACGATAATCTGGGGAAATTAAGGTCAAGTGATGATGACAACAATCACCTACTAATGAGACGATTACCAAGTATTCCCTGCATATAATTGAACAGAGATTAAAAACAAAACTGTTGGACATTTATAACTGAAACTTGGTGGACAAGTCAGTCATAGACTGTCGTCAATTTATACAAAAAATATGCTTGGATTGGAAGAGATTGTAAATTTTATCAACGATTCCATGTGTAAAACTCAACAATAACCTGGAAATGAAAGTCTGGTGAATGTGATGAAAATTCATCATCACACCTACTAATAAGACGATCACTAAAGTGTCCCCACACATAGCTGAATAGAGATAAAATTAAAAAAGAAAAAACTGTTGGATATTCATGATTTAATCTTGTTGGACAAATCAGATTGAAATATCTTTGTACATGGTGAGTTACGGGAAACGGATGTTTTTAGAATGCTTCTTGAGGAAGGGATAGGGAGTGAGGAAGGTATTTTAGTAAATGTATGTACATTAGAAAATTTTTATTGAAATATTCACAGAGTTTTATTTTACTTTAAAACATCCGTTTCCCGTAACTCATCCTGTATATGCCGGGATGTATGTGAGGACATTTCTCTACCTTTGTACTCAACAAATTTTTGAGTGACAGACTTGACGTTTGGTATATAGGTTAATTGGAGTGCTAAATGTTTTGGTTTCGATTTTACTTAATGGCCCTAAAGTTGTTTTTTTTTAACTTTTGAAATCAATACCATATATTAGGTACAATATAATAGGTTAGTGCAAAAATAATGTTTTTTTGACATTCAACTATATATCAATACCATATATTTGAAATCAATACCATGTATTTTTTAACTTTTGAAATCAATACCATATATTTTTTTAACTTTTGAAATCAATACCATATATTTTTTTAACTTTTGAAATCAATACCATATATTTTTTTAACTTTTGAAATCAATACCATATATTTTTTTAACTTTTGAAATCAATACCATATATTTTTTTTAACTTTTGAAATTAATACCATATATTCTTTTAACTTTTGAAATCAATATCATATATTTTTTTAACTTTTGAAATTAATATCATATATTCTTTTAACTTTTGAAATCAATATCATATATTTTTTAACTTTTAAAATTAATACCATATATTCTTTTAACTTTTGAAATCAATATCATATATTTTTTAACTTTTGAAATCAATATCATATATTTTTTAACTTTTGAAATCAATATCATATATTTTTTAACTTTTGAAATTAATATCATATATTCTTTTAACTTTTTAAATCAATACCATATATTTTTTTAAACTTTTGAAATCAATACCATATATTTTTTAAAAACTTTTTAAATCAATACCATATATATATTTTTTAACTTTTGAAATCAATACCATATATTAAGAACAATATATTAGATCAGTGCAACAATAATGTTGTTTTTTTGATGTTCAACTATATATATATATATATATATATATATATATATATATATAAAAACGACATTATTTTTGCATCAGCCTAATAATATTCAATAGAGAATTAGCTGTGTAATAATAAATACAAAGTCTGCATGAATTAAAATATATTTAAGCGTGCTAGTGAGTGTATAAACTTATGAAATAATACCAAAAAAAAATCAAAACAAAAAAAACAACATAAGACAAATAAAAAAATATAACAGTTTTAATAAATAAGGTGTACAAAAATAATGGAGAAGATTTGCTTCACAAAATATGAATAAAAAAAAAAAAAATAAACATGATTACAATTCTCGGAAGAAGCATTTTTCTTTTTGAGAAATGATTAAATTGTTGGTGGTGTAGGTCTTATGTTTAAGTACCCGAAATCTGCAATGAAACTTGTTTGTCATTGACGACCGGTCTCGGAGCATCTCTACAAGATGCATTTTATAGTTGATTTTTTTTTTTTTAATAACAAAAACGAATGTACGTGTGTGCGGTTCACTTTAATAATCAGGTATGCAAATTTAATCTTCATGAACAAAGAAGGAGATAATTAATCTTAATAATTACTGATAATGATAAAAAAAAGAAAGGAAAAGAATAATCATGCATAAAAATTTAATTTTTATTAGCAAAGATGGAGATGCTTAATCTTAATAATAAATGACTTCGTAATTGTTGTAATTCTTTGTCTTCGTCAGCTAGAATAAAAAGGAAAGAATAATAAGGTATGCACAATTTAATTTGGTGATGCAGAAGAATGGGCGACTCAAAGTTAGCAGCAAACAGTGTCAGCTAAAAAAATTTGAATTATAATTAATTATTTTTTGCATAAAATAATAAATAAAATGTTAGTTTCATTGTTTTGAATTCGTTTTTACTTTTATAAAAAAAAATATTACTTTATATAATATTTACTGATTTCTTCCATTTTTTTTTTAGAAAAATAAAATAAATTTTTAGCTGATACTGTTTGCTGCAGACTTCGAATTAACTTTAGTTTACGAGCAAAGTAGGCAATGCTTAATCTTAATAATTACTGATAATAATAAAAAAAAGAGTAATAACGTATTCAAATATGATTTTAACAAGCAAAGAATATGCTTAATCTTGATAATAATTAATAATAATAATAAAGGAAAATATAATTACGTATGCAAATTTAAATTTGATGAGTTGAGTTAAGGAAAAACAAGCATTTGAGTTTATATAGGTTGGCTCACATGATTGATAACAGGTAAAATATGAATAGGCCAGTTATTTCCATACGCACCAACAAAATCATAAAAAAAAAAAACATTCACCAGAAAAATATAAAAGCAGTGGTGCTCAGAATAACTATCTGAGTATCATGATTGCCAATATAAGAGACCTGGTCGGTATCATACAAAAGTTTGGCTCTTCCACTATTATTTATCTTGACAGACTACATCAGACAGAATGCAGGTAAATAAATATGACCAGCACAAACCATATATCACTCAGAACAAAAAATGAATCACAAAAGAATTTAGACTAGTAATGGAGTGCTAAGGTAGTGGTTCCCAAAAATTACCTTAAAGAAGAAAAAAACTTGGATGCCTACTAGACACTATCCTCGAGTGTCTAAGGTCTCTCCGTACAGGGGTTTGTCAGGAAAACCTGACACGAGGATAATTTTTTCTACAAGTAAACCCTGACTAAATATTCAAAATCACATAGTATTTGTGGCCCAAATAAGATCTCCTCGGTATGGCTGACCCACACTAGTTTTTTTTATGAGGAATGGTGAATCTTCAAGTGATGTTACCTCAAGTAACAGCACGAAGCTAGATACTCCATCAGACTAGATAAATTCTTGTCCTGGAATCCAATAAGACAAAGAGACTACAAGAAAGACAAGCAATAACATATTTAAATGATCGATAGAGGAGATGAAAAATTATATTCCCAACTTTTTTTCTAATGGAATATTCGAATATCTATGTATCTTATGTAGAAATCAAGTGTCAACCGCTAGGAAGGGGGCCCTTGATTTTTTGGGAACTTTGTCTGAAGTAAAATAAAACAGTAAGAATGGCCCTCGGGCCAAGATCACAGTGTAGTATCTGTTCTAATCCTACACTTCACCTTTTCTGTCCTCAGTCGGTGGAGGAGAGGTCCTCGGAGACAATTTTTTTTTTGTTCCTCTCTAGAGTGCCCCTATTTAGGGAGCTGGATTTTCCTCACATTAAAAATCGACCTTGTGTCTAACTCTGCCCTCGTGGGGAGGCAAGTAAATAGGAACAACATATAAAATGTATCCCGTTAAACATGAAAGGGAGCAAAAAGTGAATTTGAATAGGTTCCTATTCTGCTGATATTTTAAAACCAGCTAAAACATTCATGATTTTTACACTATTCAGAGAACACTTTAAGAAATTATGTTGTTTATTTGTTTATTTTGTCATAATCGTTGATTTCATGCTTGACACAATTCTTCAAATGACTCTACCACAGCCAAGCACTCCCATGTGTGTATATTTTCTTTTTCAATGATTTTCAATATTTTTTAAACGATTTTTTTTGTCCTTTTAGGAAACATAAATGTCTGAACAATATAATTTAATAACAAATCTTGATATAATTAAATAATCAAAGCATTAATTAAAAATTAAAAAAAAAGAAAGTCCATCGAAATTGGAATTTTCTGTTTTGTAATTTTGTATCCAATTTTCTCTTCCATTATAAAGATTTGTTTCTGAAAAGAAAAGAAAAAAAATATTATCATCGTTTTTAATGGTGTAAAATAATCATTATCATCGATTTTAATGGTGTAAATAATCATTATCATCGATTTTAATGGTGTAAATAATCGTTACCATTGATTTTAATGGTGTAAATAATTATTATCATCGATTTTAATGGTATAAAATAATCATTACCATCACTTTTAATGGTGTAAATAATCATTATCATCGATTTTAATGGTGTAAATAATCGTTACCATCACTTTTAATGGTGTAAAATGGTGCCTTCTACTGAATAGCTTCTTCCCCAGAACTGCTAGACTTTGTAATTCTCTTCTGGTTTCCTGCTTCCCCAACTGTACTGACATGCAAAAGTTCAAGTGTAACGTAAACCGACATCTTGCTGCCCAACTCCCTACATAGTATCTCTGTAGCTTATGTCCCTGATAGTAGTCTCCTACAACAAAGTGGCAATGTGCCTTGTTTGGGGTGAAAATGTAATAAAAAAATATGTAACCAAACCAGGGGGCAGGCCAAGTACATGGCACACAGGCCAGGTGCTAGCTCCAAGTCTCAGTGGTTACACTTTTACTTTGTCTAGTGATGGACCCTTACAAAACATAACCAGACACTCACTGGTCACTGGAATTACGGCTCTGATGTTCAAAGTATGCCAAATGTGTATGATCCTAAGTGTGTGTGGCATAACCTTTAACATGCTGGCTGTTTCATTGTCAGACGTCAGAGTTGAGTTTTCTTACAAGTGCACTGTTCATGGCAGATATAGGCCTCTCGCAGTTGCTGTTTGAGTGCCAGGTTTCAGGGTAAATCTAGAAATTAACTGGGTTATTCTCCAAAATTCAAAGCAATCAATTGACAAATATCGAAAAATTAGCCAAAATCTTAAATTAAATTCTTTCATCGTCATTGGAGATCATTTTCTCATATAACGAAAATAATTATTGCATAAAATAATTTCAGATACACTCATGCAAGGAAAAGCTAAATTATTTGTGTTTTCTAGATTAACTGTCTCCAGATGCAGGGATTATGATTCAAAGCAAATTATTTCAGATAGCTTTTCAGCTGGAGGAGAAAAAGGCATTCTTCAACTTAGCTCTTGGGGCTGTCAGCTTAAAGCTGAACACAGCCTCTGTGGAAGCCAGCAAGCGAGTCTCTCCTGTCTGCTAATACAATGTACTTTTTTATGAAAACCCCAATTCTACCCCCTCCCATCTCTCTGAAATCATTCCGTTCTCCTCTTCTTAGTTCTCTTCATTCCTTTTCTTTTTTTTCTTTCTCCTGAATTCCTTCTCTCTCTCTCTCTCTCTCTCTCTCTCCCTCTCTCTCTAAAATCCCTCTTATTTTCTTCCTCCTGTGTTCTCAAGAAAATCGGTCTATCAAACTTTTTTCTTTTTTTTTTGGTAGGGGAACATGGATCTTCTCACTTTGGTCAGCCCTCTTCATTTCTCTGGACATCTGAAACTTCTTTAGCCAAGTGTCAAACATACACGATCACACCTGCCCCTTTGCCTGTCAGCAAGGTGTGCGGATGTTGTTCGGGATAGGGTTAGGGTTACATTAAGACCTCTTAAGCTTAAGCTTTAAATTTTGTAATATTTCATGGAATCAAAATCATGGACAGTGATCAAAATTGGAATGGGAATTCTAAACATAAGGTTTAGTATCATTATATCTTAGCTTTAATCTTCATAAAAGAACATCAAATTAGTGCGAATGTGTTATGTTTGGGATTAATTTAATCTGTCCTGGGATGGATATTCTTCTCGTATATTTGTAATTTTCTTCTTCTTCTAAAATTACCCGTCTTAGTGTAGGTAAAATTATTTTAAATATGTGTTGTATATTACCCGTCCTTGCAAATTACCTACCCTAGGTAAGATACAATTATTTCATATGTGTAATACCCGTCCCAGGTAGGTAAAATATTCTTTTGCTCAAAATAGCAAATGATACATAGACATTAAAAATTCATCTCTCCTAAGAATAACAAATATATCCAAAATCAAATTCAATTTTCTCATTGTTTATACAGTCCCGAGCAATGCCGGGTAGCTCTGCTAGTCTATAAATATAAAAGCGAAAATGTATGTATGTATGTGTGTTCGCTTTTTCTGTGTGTCTACAAAAGGCTTCTTACAGAGAAGCGGTCACTCGCTTCACAACTTTTTAAAACTTCTCATATCACATATAAATCGTAATATCTCACAGTTAAAAACAAAGCTCGCCTGTCTATTTAATTTGCTCGATTTCGGGAAGATAAATATTCAATATTTGTCACTCGCCACATGTGGGTTAGTCTTTTTCCTATAACATCTTGGGGGCGAGGAAAAAAGCGTCCAGCAGCAAATTAAATCCCACAGTCAAACTTGGCCTCATTAACTCATTAAAACGAGCACCTGCTAAATCCAAGTAATTAAATAAATTCAAACGTGTTTCCGTAAGTATGTCGCGGTGGGGCAATGGTTAACATCGCACATTTTTTTTTTCACAATTTTGCCTCAACGGTTCGGGTTCGATCCTCATACTTAATTTTTTTTTTTAACTCCCCCACCACTGGAGTTTCCACACACACCTCCAAACACCCGGGCAACGCCGGATACCCCTCGCTAGTATATCTATAAAAGTGAATGTGTCTGTGTGTCTGTCTGTGTACATTTTCCTTCGCAATAACTCCAAACACCCAGGCAACGCTGGGTACCCCTTGCTAGTCTATCATATAAAAGGCAAAATGTGTGTGTGTGTGTGTGTGTTTGTATGTCTGCCAAAAACTTTGGATAGACACGTCGGACTCTGACAAAATTGGCATCATTTTAAAGCTCAATGTCTCCGTCGACAAATATCTAAACAATTAGCCAAAATCTTAAATTCTTTCATCGTCAACTGGGCCAGTTTTACAAGGAGAGGTCACTTTTTTTGAGCAACATTTTTGCAAGTCATTCAAACCTCACATAAACCATGTCGCATAAAACGCATTACTTCGACCACACGTGACGTCGCAATTGCGGTGGGTGCATCGATAAGACCGTTTGCTTTTTTTTTCTCCACCTTTTCCTCTAGCGCGTTACAGGTACTTTTTGCGCTCGCATGGGTACTTGTTGTTCTTTATTGCTAAACCAACACCCTTTCACACACCTCCACACCCTCGGGCAGCTAGGCTAATATATAAGACTAGCGGGGGTACCCGGCGTTGCCCGGGTATTTGGAGGTGTGTTTGGTGTTAAATAAAAAAGAACCCGAGGGGGGGGGGTAGGATCGAACCTGAAGCCCTGAGGCGAAGTTTGAAAATGAAATCGGCCAGCCAGAATGAGTTAGTGAAAGATGTTTGAATTTATTTAAGTAAGAACCAAATTGACAGGTGCGCGACCGGAAGTCGTCGAGCGTTACGACGACGACGTAAGCATTGTTATAAGCGAAGTAAAAAAGAAAACAACATTTTAATTAAGCGGGGTGGGGGTAATCAAAACATTGAAAAAAACACAAAAAAAACTAACGTAAGGCAAACGAATGATGAAAACAGAAAACGAACACGTGAAAAATGGCTTAAATAAGCCTGTTTCGATATTAAAATTTAAAAAATTGGTGGGTACCTGGGTGTTTTGGGGTGTGTAGTCGGGGGTGGATAAGCAAAGTAAAAAAAAACAGAAAAACGAACGTTATGTGAAAAATGGCTTAAATAACACTGGTTCAATATTTAAATTTAAAAAAAAGGGAGACATTTCACACCACGCTTCGAACTCAAAACGTTTAGATAATGAACCAACGCGCTAATCAACTGACCTAACGCGACGTACATGAAATTTGTTCAGTTTTTCAACTATTTAAAGTAAATCAGGTCATGACGTCATCTGACGCATGCGTAGAACCGGTCAAGAGGGCCGTATTTTTTGCCCCCCCCCCTGTCGAAAATTGTCGATTTCGGGGTGAAAAAATGAACGTTTTTGGCCAATTTTTCGATATTTTTTGAGCTTCAATATGATACCGAGTTTGTGAATTTTTGTTGTGTCTGTCGAAAGTTTTTGCAGACACACAAAAATACACACATACATACATACATTTTTGCTTTTATATATAGATAAGCAAGAAGATTGCATAATTCTGGAGAAATGTTTAAAAAAAAAACTTGTTAAAACTTACTTGTATTTTTTATATCCTTGTGGTATACATTTTCAGCAAAATGCTTTTCCTCATTTCAATTGTGTTTCAGCATTTTCTTTTGGTAAATATATGCAGCTGAGGTCAATGACTCATGATGGTTAAGATCACAGTGTAGTACCTGTTCTGATACGCTTCATCTCTTGTTTATACTCGTTCAGTGAAGGAAAGTTCTTTTAGACTGAGGCAGTTTTTATTTTTGTCCCAATCAAATGTGCCCACTTTTTGGGGGAGCTACGTGATTCTTCTTAAAGCACTCTTGTGCAGCTGCAGCCTGTAATTAGTCTCTCTAGTGAATGACCGTCCAAGCATGGTGAAGAGCCAAGCTCTTGATGAAGTAACCCTATTAATGTCCAATAGTGGATTTAGAAGAGTCAGTGGAATGTTTTTGATCTTGTTTTTTAAGGGAGGTAGTGTTTGATCAACACTGCTGAGAGCCATGAGATAAGACACCATTTTGTTTTTAAATCTCCAAAACAGTTTTCATGGTAAACAAGCTGAGCATGCGGGGTCTGCTTCCTCGGGTGAAAAATTTACTTTCACCATGACTAATGTTTGTGCAAACTTAAAAAAAAATCAAAGGTATGGTTATTGAGAAAAATGTGAATAAATGAATAGATGAACGATTTGGGGGTAATTTTACCCCTATAATGCCCCCTAGGGGAGGCAACCAGAGTTATTCCGGAAAATCCGTTTTGGCAAAAATTTACTTTCACCATGATTAATGTTTGCGCAAAATTCCCCCCCCCCCCAAAAAAAAAAAATGCAAGGAGTGGTTATAGAGAAAAATGCGAACAAACAAATGAACGAACGGATGAACAGAAGTGAATTACTAGGTCCAGTTCCTCCTTTGTCGGGGGGACCAATAACTGATGGTCCCTGCAGTAATATTAGGACTAGTGTAAATTCTTGGAAAAAAATACTAATGCAGTGATTGAAAGAGATTGACGTAACAAGCAAAGAAGCTTTGCAACAAAGGATTTGAAACTAAAAAATTTTTTTTTGTTTGTGTATAGTTTTAACAATTGGTTGTTTTAGCTGTTTTGTTTTACGGTATATCAACCCTTTTTCAGGTTATTTAATGCTGAATCCAGTAATTTTGTAAAAAGTTCAACCGCTTAAAGTTCTTTTTATGTTCAAATATGTATTCATGGTGTTTGGTTCGGTTTGGTTTGGTTTCGTTATTTTGTAGAGGAAAACGGTTTTTGTTTTTGACTTTGCAGAGCATGCTTGAGTTTTGCAAAGGGAAAAACGAAAGAAAAGCAAGAACGTCAGTATTTTGTGCATTTTCTGTCAGAAAGCCAATATCTTCAGACAGCCTGATCTGGTAGAACCAGTTTAAAGGTTAAAAAATTTCCCAAACTATATATATATATATATATATATATATATATATATATATACAAGGTAATCCAGGTAAGGTTTATATCCAACTGTAACTTTACCCAACACAATCGCAAAGTAGACGAAGAATAAGAATTCAACTCGCTTTTTTTTCCTCATTCTCCCGCCACGCGTAACTTCTCGTTAAAAGAGACATCTACACCAGAAGCTGGCAGTTATTTTTGCTCCTTCCAATCCCATGTCTTTTGGAATGAAGCCTATAGGTTAAATTCACCAAGAATTTAATTTGGATATTCACTTGACATAAGGAATTTTTTTTTTTGCTCCTTCCAATCCCATGTCTTTTGGAATGAAGCCTATAGGTTAAATTCACCAAGAATTTAATTTGGATATTCACTTGACATAAGGAATTTTTTTTTTATTTTTTATTAATTTTTTTAAAAATTTTATTATTTTTATTTTCAAGGCTACAAGCCACTCGAGGATAAGGTTTAATGAGATAAATAGATTGTCTGTGGAATGGTGAAGTATTTTATGAGAGCATTGAAAATGACGAGTGGAAGTTTTATCACATATGAGGACAGTTTATGGGGAGTATTTGTTGACACTGGATTTGAAGATGACCATGTTGTAGTTCGCAGGGAAGAAATTGTGTGGTAATGGGTTCTCACAGATAGCCATGTTCACCTATCACCAGAAATAGGCCATCTTGAGATGTGTTAACTTCTTTTACAAAAGATTCAGCCTCCTTACAATGCCTATGCATAAAACAACCCTTTACTCAAAAATGTTTTTTTTCTTTATTAATATGTCATATTTTATCGAAGCTAAAAGCCACCTGAGGATAAAGGCGAGATAGATTGTCAGTTGAATGACGAAGAATATTATGACAGTTTTGAAACTGATGACTGGAATGAACAAAGTTTTAGGACGGTTTATGACAAGTATTTGTTGCCATTAGACTTGAAAACAACCATGTTGTAATCTGCAAGGAAATAGTTCCATAATAATGTGTTTTGACGGTGGGAAGTCATCAGAAAGGAAATTCCATTTGAAGCTAAGCACACAGAAAAAAGAAATGAAAGTTTTTCAGTTGTAGGAGTAAGACATGTTCTTGCTGCGAATGTCTTACAGGGTTCATTTGGCGTAATTACAATTTGAATAAATTGATGAATTTATTTTTTTTATGTTATGGTGACAGCATTGATTTTGAATGTCCAGTTAGCCACCTTCACCAAAAAAAAAAAAAAAAAAAAAAAATTGTGAATTTTAACAAAGTGCCCTTAAATATATAAATAAATTTGACAAGCAGCATTATTTATAGGGCAAGTGAACTCACTAATATCCGAATTGGCAAGTGAACTCACTAATATCTGAATTGGAAGTTCAGCTGGGATCAATTTTTTTCTGAATGTCCATATGCGATCAGGTTTTGATGATTTCATCGCTATTGAATTACATAAGCTCTCAGCTTGCTGCATAATGTCGACAATTCTCTGAACAGTATGCTTGCAGCACTGCCATAGAATTGGACTTTAAACACCATGTCGGATGCTATTGCGTTGATTCAGTCATGTGAGGAAAATATGCAGGCCTTTAAAATCAGCTTTTTTATGTAATTTATTTTATCTTGGATCAAATACACATATGTCTCTTTTCGTCATTGAGTTGTTTAAGATCTCAATTCGCTGCTCAATATTAACTATGAACAGTTTGCTCAGTTTGGGCAGTGAAGAAAGTATACATGCCTTAGAAATTGGCATTCAACATTTCATATATTATCTAGGATTGAACACACGGATGTGATACCTTCCTGAATGTCCATAAACAATCAGATTTTGACGGTTTTTTCAAAATCGAGTTGCTTGATACCTTGGCCTGCTGCATAATAACCGCAGTGCTATGATCAGAATGCGTATGACATTGCCATAGAATTGGATTTTAAACATGCTGTCAGATATTACTGTGTGGGTTCATCTGAGGAAAACATGTGTGTCTTTAAAATCACTATTTATTTAATCTTGGATCAAAAACTAATATTTGATATTTTTCTTCACTGTTGGGTTGCTTGAAATCCCGGCCTGCTGCACAATATCAGCTATGAATAATTTCGTCAAGTTCTGGCTTGGACTCGGACTTTAAACACAGTGTTCGATGCTATTATGTTGGTTTAAAATGAAAAAAAAAAATACATGCCTTTAAAATCAGCATTCAAGATTTTATATTTAATCTAGAATCGAACACATAAATTCTGATGGCTTTCTGAATGTTCATATTAGTTTTGTACAGTTTCTTCATCAATGAAATGCTTAACACCTCGGTATGCTGTGCAATATCAGTAGTGTTATCGATGGTATGCTTGGAACACTACTTTGAGATTGAACTTGGAACATACCAATTTTGATGCCATTGCGTTGGTTTAATCTTAAAGTGAGGAAGTACATGCCTTTTAAACATGCATTCAACATCTTATTTTTTCCTCAGCTTGAACACACAAGCTTGCTTCTTTTCTGAATGTTCACAATAGAATTTCTTAAGACTGATGCGTGATTTCTGCAATTCTATGGGACACTGCTCCAGAATTGAACTTAAACACAATGTATTTAATTGGTTCAAAGTAAGGAAAATATGCATGCCTTTAAAATTAACACTCGACATCTGACTTTTACTCAGTTTGATCACACAAATCTGATTCCTTTTTGAATGTCCATACGACGTCAGATTCAGATGATTTCTTTGCCATCGGGTTGTTTAAGATCTTGGACTGCTGCACAATATTAGCCATGAACAGTTTGCCCAAGCACTGATTTAGGCTTGGGCTTTGAACACACTAATTTTAATTGAACAAAATGGAGAAAATACACGTCTTTGAAATCTGCATTCAACATCTGACTTCACCTCGGCTTGAACGCACAAGTCTGATTCCTTTCTTCACTATCGAGTTGCTTAAGACCTCGGCGTGCTGCGCGATTTCAGCAATGCTATGCATGGTATGCTTCAGGCACTGCATCGGGATTGAATGCGAACACACTGCGTTGGATGCTATTCAGAATCCAAGAGTGCTCATTCTGATAAAAGGAAATTACAAGAGCAGAGTTCCTGCTCGATTCCGTTCAATACTAAGGTTCCATGGCCGGATACTCATAATCCCAGGAAAACATGCCATTGTGTTTCTTTTGGGAAACATCACTGGAACGATGAATTAAATTTCTTGGTTCGGCTGAAACGAAATGAAAATTCATTTTCAATAAAAAAAGCTAATACATTACAAGAATAGAAATTTACAAATTCAAAGTGAAACTGTAAAGTCGTTGACAAACTACTTATAGAGAGCTACTTATACATGATTCTGATAAAGTTAGCTTAAACGGAGGATATATATATATATATATATATATATATATATATATATATATGATTAGTTTTTTTGGAAAAAGAAATCCAGCAGAGTGCTCAATTAAAAGGAAAATCCGAAATGTAAGAGCGTATTTATATTTTGTGTACAGAAAGTTGTTAGATGAGACAAAGCATTGGTACCGTCGGTTTCAAGCCCGATAATAAGGACCATTTAAGGTATCCTTATCAAGCTCTCTTCAGCCATGGCTGAAGAGAGCTTGATAAGGATACCTTAAAATAAAAAAGGGGGGGGGCCAGTAAAAATAATTCTAAAAGCCGACAATATTGTGTTCTTGTTTAATAAAATCCAAGAAGGAAAATCCATCAGAATATATAAATCCTGATTCCAGATTCGATATTAGAGAACAACTTTTAGAAAATTGAAATTCAAGAGAAATTTCAAAAACAATAATACAAAAAGAGAGTGGAATACAAATAGGAAAAATCATATCTGAAGATATATCTCACGAGAATTTTATTTAACTATTTTAATTATATATATATATATATATATATATATATATATATATATATATATATA
>NC_136516.1:80614178-80696678 GCF_053919585.1 Euprymna scolopes | reverse complement strand
GTGAGCGAATAATAACAATAATAATAATCACCATCATTTGGAGGGCAAAAGACGAAGTCTCCATCTTCATTGACGAACTGGCTGTTCCAACCCATGCTTCCACCCAAAGTCAGGTCTTGCCAATTGTTTTTGAACTTTAATGGAAGACGGGAGTTGCTGTATGAAGTACTAACAGAACCAAACGCAGAAGCGACTCCAAGTCTGAAAAAGGAAAGATAGTGCTTTTAGACTTTCAATGTGCAAAAGTGACATCAACTTGACATAATGTTAATAATGTTATTAATGATAAAAATGATAATGTCGGCAATAATAGCAATAATGCTGACAACAAATAATAATCATATTACTAATCATGATCAAGTTGGCAATAGTACTATAAATGTTGACAAAAATAATATATATGTTGACAAAAATAATGTATATGTTGACAAAAATAATATATATGTTGACAATAATATAAATGTTGACAATAATAATATAAATGTTGACAAAAATAATATATATGTTGACAAAAATAATGTATATGTTGACAAAAATAATATATATGTTGACAATAATATAAATGTTGACAATAATAATATAAATGTTGACAAAAATATATATGTTGTCAAAAATAATATAAATGTTGACAATAATAATATATATGTTGACAATAATAATATATATGTTGACAATAATAATATATATGTTAACAATAATAATATATATGTTGACAATAATAATATATATGTTGACAATAATAATATATATGTTAACAATAATAATATATATGTTGACAATAATAATATATATGTTGACAAAAATAACATATATGTTGACAATAATAATATATATGTTGACAATAATAATATATATGTTGACAATAATAATATATATGTTAACAATAATAATATATATGTTGACAATAATAATATATGTTAACTATAATAATATATATGTTAACAATAATAATATAAATGTTGACAAAAATAACATATATGTTAACTATAATAATATATATGTTGACAATAATAATATATATATTAACGATAATAATATATATGTTGACAATAATAATATATATATTAACGATAATAATATATATGTTGACAATAATAATATATATGTTGACAATAATAATATAAATGTTGTCGATGAATAATAATAATGTTGACAATAATGATTATCATTTTGGATAATAATTAATGGATAATGTTGGAAACATAATCTTCATGTTGACAACAATAAGGATAAATTTTTTTTATGGATATTGCTCCAGGCAAAACATGAAGCCACTTGATGTAAGAAGCTAAAAAATCTTCTGCTTCAAGGTCAAAAACTTGCCAATATTAAGTATTAGATGGAATAGATTCTGACCCAGAAAACAGCAATTCTTCCCTCTTTGCCAGAGACATCGCTTCTCGAATGTGAGGACTAAAGAAAAAAAGGTACTTGTATAGTTTAATGAAGACATTAAAAAATGAAAACATTTAAAAATGTTATATTGTACGTACTCGTTATGGAATAAAGTGCTTATAAAAAAAAAGAAAATCACTTAATTCGATCAAGTAGTTTTATTTTACACAGGAAAATCAAACTTTAATGAGATTGATCGTGTCACGACCATCTTGTTTATTTTGTCAAAACAAAAAACAAAATGAAAAAGGGATTAAAAAACAAAAAAAAAGACAAAGAAATTCTGTAAAATAAGTGAAAAAAATTAAAATATTTATCTAGCTATTTTTTCTGCCCATGTTTCAAAATAATCTCGTCAAATTTTGACAAGCTTTAAGCGGTGATTGGAGTTATCTCCCCTGGAGCCCCCTCCTCATCTGCGAAAAACAAGATGGCCGCGACACGATCGATCTCATTAAAGTTTGATTTTCCTCTGTAAAAAAAAAGAATTACATGATCAAATTAAATGATTTTTTTTTTTGTATGAAAACTTTATTCCATAATGAGTACGCACAATATAACTTTTGTTTTTTTTTCAATATTTTCATTTTTAATGTCTTCATTAAATTGTGCAAGTACCGGAGAAAATAAGAGAAAGAAAAAAATAATGATAATGTTGGAAACTAATGTGCTTATGCAGTTTAGCAAGATATTAAACAATGAAGATAAATAAAAATTTCCATTATGTACATGCATAGTATTGAATGAAATTCTCATATATAAGAATAGCTTGATTTGATCAAGTAGGTTCTTTTTTACAGAGAAAAATCAAATTTTAGTGGGACCGATCCCAACACAGCCATCTTGGTAATTTCAGCTATAAAGAAGGAAAGGGAAATAACTCTATCTAATTTTTGAAGTTTGCCAAAGTTTGATGAGATTATTTTTACAGTTTTAAATAATTTTAGGTATTCCTTATAGCTTTCTATTTTTTCTTTCAAAAAAATTGTTTTGAAATTTATTCAGAAAATTATTAGAACTTCATGTATGTTTTGACAAACTTCAAAAATTAGAAGGAGTTACCTCCCCTGGCACCCCCTCTTTGTAGCTGAAATTGTCAAGATGAGTCTCTCACTAAAATTTGATTTGAAAAAAAAAAAAAAAAAAAAAATACTTGTTCAAATTAAGCGATTTTTCTTTTATAGGAATTTCATTCCATAACGTGGCACAGGTACATCATAGAGATTTTTCTTTATCTTCGTTTTTTAA
This sequence comes from Euprymna scolopes, assembly GCF_053919585.1. Taxonomy (NCBI): domain Eukaryota; kingdom Metazoa; phylum Mollusca; class Cephalopoda; order Sepiida; family Sepiolidae; genus Euprymna; species Euprymna scolopes. The sequence goes on along the minus strand of NC_136516.1, from coordinate 80,694,035 downwards.
TATCTTTGCTAAACTGTCACGGTGGGTTTGACTAAAATTTGATTTTCTTCTGTAAAAATAAATAAATAAATAAATAAATAAAAAGTACTTTATCAAATTAAGCGATTCTTTTTTTTCATGAGAACTTCATTCCATAACGTGGCAAAGGTACATCAGAGATTTTTCTCTATCTTCGTTTTTTAATATCTTTGCTAAACTGCATAAGCACCAAATGTAATAATAATAATGTTGCCAAGAATATAGATAAATATATGAAATTGTCAAGATGGGTCTCTCACTAAAATTTGATTAGAAAAAAAAAAAAAAACCTATTTGTTCAAATTAAGCAATATTTTTTTTTTACAGGAATTTCAATCCATAATGGGCACGGGTACGTCATAGAGATAATAATGTTGCCAACAATATAGATAATAATAAAACAATATATGATGATGACATTAAACTCACACATCGCTGTTTTCCTCCACAAGATGATCATACTTATAACGCTTATATAAGAATATCGAGAGAGCCACGATCAAGGCCACTGCCAAGAAAGGCAAAACTACAGCCAGAACGATTGTCGTTATCTCTGCTGAAAAATACACGAAAAACACACAAAAATGTATACATTTGCAAACATATTTCGAAAGTAAAATTAAGTATATTCATTAACCTTTTTAATTTTAAAAAATTTTATCTATAAAATAAGAAATAAAACAAACAACAAAACAAATACCAAAAATAAAAAAAAAATTGACTCGACATATATGCTTACTCCAGACATCTTCAGCACATGATTGAAAACAAAATCCTGCTACTTAGCACAATCTTGTGCTTTTTTTTTTTTTTTTTTTACATAGGCATCACCACATTATCAAGGCCCAGAGGCCACTCAAGGATAAGGGTTAAAGAGTGTACAGTAGAAATTGGACAATATAGTAATCATTAGTAATGAAAATTTGGTAAATTTGATAACTTATATGGAACGGCTCATCAAGAACTTATTTACTTTAGACTTGAACACAACCATATTGTAGTCAGCCGGAAAGCAGGAAAACGGAAGACAATTCCACAGGCGCGTAGTTCTAAGAAAGCTAGTCTCAACCCTTATTTGGCCAGTGCACATTTGTTTTGTAATCGTTCTCTTGATCTTTCTTGAATGAAATCTTCTTGATATGATTTCATTAGATAACTGGATTCTAGTAGCCGAAAAACATTTCCAAACTATGTCCCTATTTACTTGCCTCCCCACGAGGACAGAGTTAGTCACAAGGTCGGTTTTTAATGTGGGCAAAAATCCAGCTCCCCAAAAAGGGGCACTCTGGATATAAACAAAAATAAAAACTGCCCCAATCTAGAAGGATTTCTCTTCCACTGATCGAGATCAGAAAAAGTGAAGTGTAGTATCAGAACAGATATTACACTATGATCATAGCCAAAAAAAGCTAGCGGAAAAATCTCTCTTTTTTTTTCTAATAACGTCGTTGAAGGATCTGATCTGCTCAATATTCAAAATGTCAATGGAAAAAAAAGGTATTGGTACAGTATGTGTCCCAAACAGACTTTTCCTCGGCATCTTCTGGCTGTTTATGTAAAAAGATGGTGGAACGTTTATATATATATATATATATATATATATATATATATATATATATATATATATATATATACATATCAATACAACAGCATGTGTATTATTTTGTATATCACATTTACATCTTTTATCTCCCAAGTGACTGTTGTTTAATTGTTATAACCGTCCATTTCTTGTAATAAATAATTTTACCAAGAATTCTTCATAAGTTTTGGTTTCAGTTCTGGTATCGATTATAGCAGAAGGAACTCAAGTTATACATATATATATATATTTTTTTTTTCTTCATAAGTTTTGGTTTTGGTTTCGATTCAAGCTGATACACTCATAGTCATATGGATATATTTTTTTATTTTTGAAATCAAAACTTAAATAATATATAAGAATTGATAGCAAATTGACTCAATAATAATATATATAAAATCTGCATAAATTAAGATTTTACGACCGGGCTATGCCAGTCATTCCTGCTACCTTAGATAAATACTTTTGCAGTTTTAACAAAAGAGCTACAATAATATCAGGGCGTCTCTATTTATGCTGAACATCCACAGAATGACAATAGCAATATATTACATATGAAAGAGTCTGCTGTGGAATTTCCACAGGTCCTGCTAAATAAATAAATTCTGTTATTATTTTGAGATTAAATTTCTATGGAATACTATTTTCAAGATTTTGCTGTAGACTTTATAAAATATTTAGACAATTTAAGGACATTTTATAAAGTTTGGATTTTCCTTAATTTTTCTTTTTATTATATATATATATATATATATATATAAAGAAACTCTGCAAGAATTGAAATATATTTAAGTGTACTTTATGACCGGGCTACGCCAGGCATCCATGCTGGCTTAGATAAATACTTTTGCAGTTTTAACAAAAGAGCTATAATAATATCAGAGTGTCTCCATTCATGCTGAACATCTACAGAATGCCAACATCAATATATTACATATGAATGAATCCCCTGTAGAATTTTCACATGTTCTGCTAATTCATATATATATATATATATATATATATATATATATATATATATATATATATATATATATATATATATATTATGGACCATCTTCTTCCAATTACGGGATTTCCTTGGATTTTACTTGTGCAAATGGAAATTCTTTTAACTTTCTTGAAGTTATACATTTGGATTTTAGTTATTGAAGTTATACATTTGGATTATTTATCTTCCACCAGACTATCCATTCACGTGTAATCACCTTTTTCTTCACCATATTCCCTCTGCTTCACTTTTTTTGTTTTCAAGTAAGATATTTTACTTACTTGTTGTTTCATCAAATACTTTTGCATGCACAATCCGATCCCGCATTTTGCTAATTCCTACCCTCTGATGAGAAGGAAAGCATTTCTTTGAAACTCCGCGGATTAAGGACTATCCACTTATCTAGTGTTTCCTTTTCAGATTAAATATGTTTTTAACTCATTTCAAAGTGTTTTTAATATGTTTTATTAACTGTTTGCTCGTATATATATATATATATATATATATATATATATATATATAATGTGTGTGTATAATGTTTTGACTGTAGTGTATACGATTTTATTTATTTTAATTTTTAAATTAACTTTCAATGAAAAAAATGGATTTCAACTCACCTGAAGAGTTTCTAGGGTCAATTTTATCTCTGAAAATTGAAAAAAAAAAAAAAAAAAAATTAATCAAGTTTATGCAATGTGCACCTCAGGAATTTTTCTGTTGAACTCCTGAATCAGAACACCATTTTGAATAAATCTGCTTTTGAATAAAAAAAAAAGATTAATTAGAAAAAAATCAAAGAACTGATAAGCAGCAATCAGTTCTAAATGACACTCTTCTGAATGTTGAAGGTTTGTTGCATTTATTTACTATCTGCTCTAAAAGAAAAAAAAACACACATATATGAAACTGGAGTCAATTATTAATGGCCACACTCTATCTCAGGAAACAATGGATACTGCTTGTAAGAGTGTCTGCATATGTAATTGTGATGCAAGGGTTGCACAATCCCAAACCTCACCTCTCCTGAGTCGGTACTGCCTGATTCCAGTGGCAAAGAGAAGTTCAAGACGATTGAAAACAATGCTGAAATAAGTGAAGAGCACATACAACACCTGATATTCTCAAACAGTCACCCATTTAATACTGACCAGGTTCAACACCGCTTAAGCATGGTGATCTAATGGGAACCGGTGAGGGATACTGAATTAGGAGAAAATATGCTCAAGTACAAAACATACGTTTTATTCAAGCATTGACCAATGGAACGAAGAAAAGTACAGGTTGGAATGATAAAATTCTCGCCCTAAAGAAAACAGTACAACTTTATTTTAAAACTTTTATGGAAAAAATCAACTCAGGTAACTTGATTATGTAATTGAGTTGACATCTATTCAATGTAGCCACCTTCAGCCTCAATCACTGGCTCGATACGGGTCTGGAATTGGGAGCATGCCTTTTCCACAAGTGCCAGCGGGAACTTGGTGAATACTCGGTGGATGGCTTTGGTATTGTTGGAGATCATGTTGGTAATATTCTCAATGTATTACCAAACGAAGCACTCCAGCAGGTTCAGGTATGAGGAAGAGGGGGGGGGGCAGTGAGAAAAGCATACAAAGTTGTAGCACTCCTGGGTCTCTTTGGACTTGTGGGCCAGTGCTGAATCCTGCTGCCACACTCAGGGTCTGCCAGCAGTCACCTGATTACACCAGGAGATCACCACACTCTTCAGCACGTCCAGGTACACTTTGGTGTTGACTTTTAAGCCGACTTAGAAGATGTGAGGTAGCATGATGTGGTGCTCACTTAAACCCACACCAAAGACCATGATCATGGCCGAAAAGGGTCGTCTGATACATCGCACTGTGCCCTCAAGCATTGAATCATCCGGATTTGCATTTTGAGGGTGCTGGCAATGGCCCTGTTGCCATAACTTGGATCAGTAGAGAGCATGAGTTGTACAGTTGCGCATCTCCGATCTTGCTCGTTGAACATTGTGTAACTTTCAGACATGATAGAAGGCTCCTATCACTCTTGGAATCTGTACACAACTGATGTAACTTGTAGATGGTCTGCAACAAAAAAAAAAAAAAACGGTGTTCATCGAACGGAAATGGAATCATGTCATCTTTTCTACGGCGACAATATCTTATCATTACACCTTGCAGCATAACATAACAGAACGTACAATGAAAAAGGTTTACTCACATACAAATTATCAATCCTCATTTAAAAAAATTCTTAGTGATAATTATCACTTCCTACACTGATGATCGTGTAAGCATGAAACACTAGTGTCTGTAGGTATAAAAATATTTGTTATTGACTAATTAATCTAGTAACATGGGGATATATAAAAAGCACAAAGCAACATCAATCTTATGCAATAGCCTGACAAATTCTCATGAGTGAAACTAAAAGTAGTCTGTGTGACTTAATTGCCATTGATATTTTCAAAACTTACTATATATATATATATATATATATTTTTTTTTTTTTTTTTATTACATTTTCACTCCAAACAAGGCACATTGCCACTTTGGTGTAGGGGGCTACTATCAGGGGAAACATCTACTGGGGTACTATGTAGGGATTAGGGCAGCGAGATGTTGGTTCACGTTGCACTTGAACTTATGCATGTCAGTACAGTTGGGGAAGCAGTGACCTGGAATGGAATTCCAAAGTCTAGCTGTTCTGGGGAAGAAACTACTGGAGTAGAAAGATCTTTTACATCTAGGGATCTCTACAGTGTGGGGGTGGGATTTTGCAGCTTGTCGGGTCTGTCGAGGGTGTTCACGTCGTGGGGGCACAAGTGCTTGCAGTTCTTCAGAGCATTCACCATTATAATACTTGTAGAACAGGCAGAGGGATGCAACGTTTCGATGATGGGACAGAGGCTGAAGTTTAGATGCCAGTTTAGGGCCTATCAGATTTGCGACTCTCTTTTGAACCCTGTCAAGGAGCGAGAGACTAGTAGCCGATGCACCGGCCCAAATATGACAGAAAACCAGGTATGACATTATAACATTATGGAAAAAAAAGGGAAAGAAAACCTAAGGCCTTTTTTTTTTTTTTTAGAAAATTCTCAACGTTTTGTCCCCCATTTCACATATATTTTTAATTGCTTTCCTCAATGATACATAGATTTGAAACCTGATCAATTTCGTCTTAAACACTTTTCCCTACCTATGTTATTAAATTTTAGTATTTTACTTACGTTTACTCACATTTCTGGCGGTCTTTACCATACGAGGTAGGTATAGGGTGTAGTACAGAGTTTTGTATTCATTCATGTGGAATTTGGTCCATCATAGGAAAAGCATAAAAGAATTAACATAATGGTGTTTTAGAAACTGGTATTCTTCTGTTATTCCCTGACAGGTTCAATCCTCTCTACTGGTGATACTAAGAATATAATTATAAATTAATTAAAATTCCTACGCGGCTGTAGCTTACAAAGCAGGAACAAGTTTTACCAGCTTAAGTCAAATAAAACATTCTATACGAAATTGCGTACAGATTCCTGAGTTCAACAAGATAAACCTGAAGAAGGTTGGAGGTTCGAAACGTTGTGAAAATATCATCCAAGATAAGAACAATAGTTTGAATAATCCAAAACACCAAATTATCAATCCTCATCTAAAAAAATTCTTACAGTGGTAATTATCCCTTCCTACACTGATGATCGCGTAAGTATGAAACTGGTATCTGTAGGTATAAAAATATTTGTTACTATCAGTTCAGCCCAGCTTTGCTTGGGCCCTATGTACTTTTCATAATTTTATGTGCATATGTATATATATATATATATATATATATATATATATATATATATATATATATATATATATATATATATATTAAAAAGTTTGACTCATGTCCAGATAACCTACATCTAAAATTTCAAGTATTTAGACCCAAAATTGACAGAGGAGTTTGGTAGAGTTTACAAAGGTCAACTCGTTCAGCTTTGACCTCTTGGCAGCCAAATTTTCACCCAAAAACCGATTAAAATGCTTGCTGCATACCTGAATATCCTTTGTGTAAAATTTCAAATGTTTAGACCCAAAATTGGCTAAATAGTTTGCTCGAGATCGCAAAATTCAAGTCTTTTGAACTTTGATCCCTTTGGCAGACAAAATTTCGTCCAAAAACCAATTAAAAAGCTTGCCCTATGTTTGAATACACTTTATGTAAAATTTCAAATGTTTAGATAAAAAATTGGCTGAGTAATTTGGTAGAGACCGAAAAGGTGAAATTTTAAAAAACTTTGACCCCAATTTTGACCGCTTAACATTTATTGTTTTGGGGTCAGATCAAATTAAAAAGTTTGATCCATGTCCAAGTAACCTACATCTAAAATTTCAAGTGTTTAGACCCAAAATTGGTAGAGGAGTTTGGTAGAGTTTTCAAAGGTCAAATCTTTGAACTTTGACCCCTTGACAGCCAAAATTCTGTCAATTAAAAAGATTTTCCCAAATCTCAATACCCCTTATGTCAAATCTCGAATCTATAGACTGAAAATTAACAGTAGTTTGGTAGGGAAATGTACAGACACAGACACACACACAATTTCACTTTTATAGATATATAGATTGACTAGCAAATCCAGTAACATGGGGATATATAAAAAACACGAAGCAACATCAATTTCATGCAATAGCCTGGCAAATCCTCATGAGGATGAAACACAAAAACTTCTGTGTGACTTAATTGCCATACATATTTTCAAAACTTACTATGTATATACAGGGTGGCCCACTTAAAAGTAGCCTAGGAAATGTAGTAGAGAGGAAGAACATTCTTTTATTGTTTAAATTACCTGTAGTGTTATAAAAGATGCTGGATATGTTCCCCGTTGACATCTATGCATTTCTGGGCACGTTTAACAACGTTTGCAGATACTGCTTGCAGATCTCTGGTGATTCTCCTGATAGCGTTGGTAATGTTCTTCTTTAGTTGGTCTAGATTGTGGGGATTATTAGCATAAACTTTTTGTTTTGTGAAGATTGTTTTGCATAAAATTTTTGTTGTTTGTTAAAAATCACATGATGACAAGTCCGGGGAACGTGGTAGCTATAACCCTTTACTTATTGTTCTCTCTTCCGTAAACATGTCATGAACTTGTGTCAGTGATCTGTGAGATGTGTGGCATGTAGCGCCATCTTGGAAAAAAGAACTGCATTTTGTCTTATGGTGTCAGTTGGTCATTAAAAGATTAGAGATATTGGGCTACCTTGTGTATCTATATATGAAAATAAAAGGAGGTATGATGTCATAACATTATGAAAAAAAAGGGGAAAGAAAACATGTGCCCCCCCATCCTTTTTTTTTTTTTTTTTTAGAAAATTTCCAACGTTTTGTCCACCATTTCACATATATTTTTAATTGTTTTCCCCAATGGTACATAGATTTGAAACTTGATCAAGTTCCTCTTAAACACATTTCCCCACCTATGTTATTAATTTTTAATTTTTTACTTACGTTTCCCCACCTACGTCTTATATCATACACCTTCTCACTTACATTTTTAATTTTTCTCCCCATATGTACATAAAATATATAAATATCTCATTTTTCATAGAATTCTCCTCTCATCTTTGGTATATTTTATTTCCCTTAATCATCTATATCATTTTTCTGAGGAAGTCCCCTGAAAATGGAAATCAAACGTTGAGAATTTTCTAAAAAAAAAAAAAAAAAAAAAAAAAAAAAAAAAAAAAAAAAAAAGCCTACAAGTTTTCTTTTCCCTTTTTACCATATCTATATATACATACAGGGTTACCTAGCGTTGCCCATGTTAGCGTGTGACACAACATCACCAGCATCATATTAGGAAGAATTTACTTTTTACAGCAACCGTGACGTCATCTTACAAACCAGACTTACGTTATTACTCTTAAACTAAAGCTTATAAATAGATTAATTTTATTATTTAAGACTAGCAAACCTGAGCACATTCTCCTTAAACCTACATGAAACTATATCTTTCCCAAATGAAACTTGTCTACAAAATGTCAATAAATTTGACTATCCTGGCAATAAAGCTGCAAACCAAAATTACGTGGAGAGGGAACTAAATGTGTCGATCAGTAAGGCCTTGGCTGAACAAGATGAACGTCAACTCTTCCTACTAAGATGAAACATGGCTTCTTTGAAGTCATTGTTGCATCAGTTTATGGAAGTAAGGACTGAACTTTTACTAAAAGATTGGAGAAGAAAATTGATGATGTATGTATCAAATGAAGAATAAGGAAACTATTTATGTTATGATACTAGGAATGCCTCGCCTCTCCCTAGAGTGTTAGGAAGTGATCCATAAAAACCAGAAAACATTGTCAGAAGTAAAATAAATAAATAAATAAATAAAAATAAAGCCATAACATGAAGAGATACAAAGGCAGTTGGAAATGGGATAGGTGGTTAGTTGGAAATGGCCGAATATGCAAGTCATTTTTTGCTTATTGAAGACAAAAAACTGACTGGTGCCACCAAACAAAAAATCAATAATGGTTGGGATTCCTTTTTCTATGCTATGTGATGGCATCAAACATACTCAGAACTCAATCGAGTCATACCAACAACTTGTTTTTTTTTTTTTTTTTTTTTTTTTTTTTCTTCTTTTGAAGATTGTAATGCCGGGTATGGGGCAGCCAAACCAGCTGCCAACATTGCCCCGCTTTTTTATTGAAACCAACCGAGAGCTCTTTTTAGTATCCTCGCTGTTCCCTTAAGTGCAATTGTCTGAATCTCTTTTGCACTTGGTTCACCAGGAATATTAGTTAGGTAGGACTTCAGGTTCTTGTCTTATCTGTCTCATAGTGTGACTTGGAAAGTGATCATCAGGCTACAGTTTTACTATTAAGTCTTTCTTCAGAAAATTCAAGGATATTTAGCATTTTGCAGATTATCTCCCTTTGTTAGGAAATAAAAAAATACAAACCTGCAGGAAAATGATGAATCAGTATTATTTACACACTGTTGACCAAGACACATGCAGAATACAAACTCTACAAGAAAATGAAATAAGAATTTTTAATGACATATATAAATCTTTTACAGTAATCATCTCTCTCTCTCTCTCTCTCTCTCTCTCTCTCTCTCTCTCTCTCTCTCTCTCTATATATATATATATATATATATATATATATATATATATATATAGTCTTTGAAGTTTTTAACATTTGAAACTATACAAAAAATTACTTTTTATCATTCGTTAAAAAACCATCCAGTCAGTAAGTCATTTAATCACCTGCAATCACTGCATCAACTCTCTCGAATTTACTATAATACCAATTTTTTTATTTTTCAAGGGATCATCAGTTGTTTACCATGAAACACTGTTTCGGGGATTTAATATATATATATATATATATATATATATATATATATATATATATATATATATATATATATATATATAATAATAATAATAATAATAATAAAATAAAAAAGATGTAGTTTTTACCTGATATAAACAATGATAAACTTCAAACTAATATAAATACCAGTATTTTTATATAGAAAATTTAATCCCAACCAAATAAAAAAGCGCAATACGTAATAGAGAGTAGAGCTTATTATAAGAGAAAGAAAATTAAAACTGTAAGTTGAAATTTACAATCAAAATTTATTGTTCGACTGGATACTTACAGTTTTAATTTTCTTTCTCTCTCTCACACACACACACACACACACACACACACACACACACACACACATATATTTCTGTGGAAAGTAACCATTTATTAAGTTGCCTGAGAAGGACATCTTGTTTTAACTAACCATTTGTTTGAAAATCAACATAGAAAAAACAAAAAAAAGTTGATGAAAATAAAAACTGAATAAATTTCGATATTTATTAATATTCAAACAGAATAAAAAAACGAAAAAATGAAAAAAATGAAAATGAACTGTTTCGAAAAGAATAAAAAGTTTTAATTCTTAATCTATGGATTTTCAAAGATAAGCCTTTTTATCAGAGGATAAGAATCAGTAAAAATATATTACTGGATAGCATAAATTCAGAAATATTTAATTAACTATTTGTGAACTAAAATGCATCTTTTATCCTTTATTTTGATACACTATTTTTTCTTTAATTTCATATATATATATATATATATATATATATATATATATATATATATATATATATATATATATATATATATATATATATATAAAAAAGGTTTTATATATATATATATATATATATATATATATATATATATATAAGGTTAATGTGTTTGTAATTTAACTACTTGGGCAGTGAATGAATAACAAAGTTCTCATTTAAATAGCTCAATAGTGCAATACTAGAGCTATGAATATTTTTCTTTCAAGATACAAGATGCATATATCTATATATATATATGTGTGTGTGTATATATATAACAAACTTCGTCTGTGTGTGTGTGAGTTTGTTCCCTACGAACTTGGAAACGACTGGGTGGATTTTTTTTTTAATTTCACATAATGGTACTTAATGTGTATGGGAATGTTATGTAGGTTTTCTGTTGTAATGTTTGTGATAAATATCGAACATCAATAATTGAAAAAAATCCGAAGGAATTCCGATTTTGACCGAAGTTAACACTTTTATACAGCCTAACATCACAAGTGCATTTGAGAAGTTATATATATTGGATATACGCACCATTAACATCTGCATGTTGGATGCGAGGTATGCTTTTAAATCTCAACCCTGGGATGATGCGTGCATTCTTATAGACATTATATAACTTTATTGCAAGTTTTCTGAGAACATCGTCCGTTATTTGAATGGAAAATTCAACTCGATGAACCACGATGTTTGATGAAATTCTGAAAAGTAAAAAAAAATAAAAGATTTCGCATGTTATCGTATATTAATTATTAATTTGTAGTTATGGTATTGTTATTTTCTGAATTTTTGTTTCTTTTCATTACTTCTTTTTTTTTTTTGCTATATTGTGGAGTTGGGCAGAATAATACCTAACAGGCTCCAATCACATTAAGTATTTGGAAAAATAGTAAATATAAATGTTTTTTATTATTATTATTATTATTAATACTACTACTACTACTACTACTACTACTAGCGGAGACGTGCCTGGCTTTGCCTGGTCATAAAATACGCTTAAGTGATTTCAAAAGCAAAAAAAAAGAAAAGAAAAGTATTTGAGTGCCATCAGCTAGAATCGAAACCGAAAGCAAAACTGTAGCCTTCAAAGCTGGTGACGTTACCACTGTGCCAATGTGACATCTATATGAATTGATTAAAAATTTAAAATTAAAAATAAACTAAGATGAATGTACTAAATGGATAACGATTTTTTTTTTCAATTTTGACCCATTTTTGACCTCTTAAAAAACTATTTTAACCGGCTAAAGACCCATAAAAGAATGGTATGTAAAAAAAATCCAATCATCTGAGGCCCTCTAGCGCCACTCTGTGACTTTCAGTTTCAGAGGAGATAGAGTTTGAAAATATGGAGACAGACAGACAGACATATGGCCTTTTATATAAGGCCATATGTCTGTCTGTCTGTCTCCATATTAGATAAGTACTCACTAGGAACTAGGAATTCTCACTCAGGTCATCGTCAGAGATTGCTCACTGACAACAACCGGTGGTGTTCCTTGGAGTCTGAGTGACAACAAGTCTCTCCAGATGTCCAGTACTCTCCATCGCTGAATTTGCATCATCGCAACAGCCGTTTGCCATTGGCTTCTTGCTGGCAATGACCATTAGTCATCATTAGAATTTAAGGGGTTAATAAGCCTCCCCAAGGTCCCAGTCATTCTCTTGTCAGTCTTTCCTTGACACTTCTCGACCATTTGGTATAGTTTTTTTTTTTTTTTTACTCATCTTCACCCCTTACAAGGCATATCGCCACTTGGATGTAGGGGGCTACTATTTGGGGCCATGTCTAGGAAAGATTAACAAGATATTTGTTTATGTTACATTTAAACTTCTGCATATCAGTACAGCCAGGAAAGCAGGCAACAGGAAGGGAATTCCAAAGTCTAGTTGTTCGAGGAAAGAAACTATGAGAATAGAAAGTTTTCTGGCATTTAGGGACATCAACAGTGAAGGGGTGAGATCTTATTGATAAGCGGGTTTGTCGGGGATATGTATGTCAAGGGGATACAAGTGAAACGAGTTCATCAGAACACATTCCGTTAAAATATTTGTAAAACAGGCACAGTGATGCAACATTGTGGCGATGAGACAGGGGCTGGAGCTTAGTTGATAAAGTGGGGCCGATTAGATTGACAACTCTTTTTTGGACTTTATCTAAGAGGGAGAGACGAGTGGTAGATACACCAGCCCAGATGTGGCAACAATACTCCATGCATGGGTGAATGGTGGCCTTGTAAAGGTACAGGATACTCTCAGGCGTGAGTAGTCTTCTAGCTCGATAGAGGGAACCAACCTTCTTTGCAGCAGCCTCTGCAATGTCCTCTATGTATTTGTTCCAGTTCATATTGCCCGCAAACGTTAGGTCGAGGAGTTTGAAGGTAGACTTCTCAGGTAAGGTGCTATTTATCATGGATAGAGGGGGTTAGAGAGGCATCTTGTGATTGTTAAAGGAGAGCAGTTTAGTTTTACTAGCATTAAATGTTACCATCCATTTGCGGCCCCATTTCACTATAGTTTGTAAGCCATTTTCTAACAATTCTGCTATTGTCTTAGTACCAACTGATGTCAGCACTATTTTTTTTTTTTGGGGGGGGGGGAGAGAATCTTACGATTATACAGTTGCAGTTTATTTGTTTCCAAGTGGCATTCCCCCCCTCTCTTTTTCTTTTTACTTCTTTTGCAGTTTCTATATAGCCAGTTTTCCTTTGTAGCTCATACATATTAATCTTAGCATTCAAGGGTTTTCCTTTATATTTCACCTGTTTTCATTATTGCTATCCGTCGTATCTTCTCAGCCATTTCCCTGATTCCAATTTCCCCCATCATTTTTTCGAAGGTTTTCGGAATTGTTCCTAGTGCTCCTACGATTATTGGTGTTATCTTGACTTTCTTCATCTTCCATATCTTTTTTAGTGCTGTGGCCGGCTGCGTGTATTTGTTTCGATTCTCCATCTTCTTGATATTCATGCTAGAACAGTGAAACTTACAATCTGACGGGACTTTTTCTTCTTGTTAACTATAATAGCATCTGGTCTCCTTGCTTGGATGAGTTTATCTATTTGTACATCCATACTCCATAGGATTTTATGCCTTCAAGTATTGTTACTAGTTTGTGCTTGTACCATTTGTCTGTGTGTTTAGGATGAAGTTGTCTGCATAATTTCCAGTGTACTGGGTTTCCTACCCATTCTCTGTTAATTCTTATATTCCTACCTATTCCATGTCAATTCTTATATTCCTACCTATTCCCTGTCAATCCTTATATTCCTACCTATTCCCAGTCAATTCTTATATTCCTACCTATTCCCAGTCAATTCTTATATTCCTACCTATTCCCAGTCAATTCTTATATTCCTACCTATTCCCTGTCAATCCTTATATTCCTACCTATTCCCTGTCAATCCTTATATTCCTACCCATTCCCTGTCAATCCTTATATTCCTACCTATTCCCTGTCAATTCTTATATTCCTACCTATTCCCTGTCAATTCTTATATTCCTACCTATTCGCTGTCAATTCTTATATTCCTACCTATTCCCTGTCAATTCTTATATTCCTACCTATTCCCTGTCAATCCTTATATTCCTACCCATTCCCTGTCAATCCTTATATTCCTACCTATTCCCTGTCAATTCTTATATTCCTACCCATTCCCTGTCAATTCTTATATTCCTACCTATTCCCAGTCAATTCTTATATTCCTACCTATTCCCTGTCAATCCTTAAGGGTTATTGTGTGAATAGTAATCAATTGGATAGTACAGTAATAATTGTTAGTATTGGAGATTTGATAAAGTGTCTTACTTAAGGGGACGATTCATCAGGAATTTGTTTATGTTGGACTTGAAGACATCCAAGTTTTAGTCAGGTGGAAACAGGGAAACAGGCAAATGGAAGAGAGTTCCACAGGCATGCACTTCTAAGAAAAAAGCTTTGTTCATGAAATTTACGTTTTGATTTAGGCACAGATAAAGAGTGGGGAAAATTATTTCAGCTAGACGAGTGTTTTTCGTGAAAGATTGGCGAGGGGAGACCAGAGATTGGAGCTCGAACGAGCACTTGCCATGGAAGCAACTCTTTGTTCTCTGTCTTATTTATTTTTTCAGTGTCTCTTACTGTAGTGATTAGACTTTCTATGTTCTGTGTTATGTAGTTTTCTAATTCTTTTTTTTTTTTGTGTGTGTGTGTGTGTGTGTGTGTGTGTGTATGTGTGTGTGTGTGTCATTCACATAGTCTCCTATACTAACCAGTCCCCTTCTTTTGTCTTTCCTTTTCATGTAGAATTGGTCAGCAATAAATTGATAATTTGTGGTTTTGCATTATTCAAACTATTGTTCTGATCTTGGATGTAATTTTCACAACGTTTCGAACCTCCAACCTTCTTCAGGTTTATCTTGTTGAACTCAGGAATCTGTATGCAATTTTGCATGGGATCTTTTATTTCTATTTATTTATTTATTTACAAGAGAATCACCACTTACCAAGCCCCAGAGGCCACGCGAAGATAAGGGTTAAAGAGTGTACAGTAGTCAAAAGGACAATATAGTAATTGTTAGTAATGGAAATTCGGTAAATGTGATTATTTAAGGGGAACGGCTCATCAATAACTTGTTTACGTTGGACTTGTAGTCAGCTGGAAAGCAGGTAAATAGAACAGAGTTCCACAGGTGTGCAGTTCTAAGAAAGAAGCTTTGTTCATGGAATCTATGTTTAGGTTCAGGCACAGATAAATAGTGGGGGAAATTATTGATAGTGTTTTCAGCTAGACGAGTGTTTCTCGTGAATGTTTGGCAAGGAGTGACCATAGATTGGAGCTCAAATAAGCACTTGCCATGAAAATAACGATAAAACAGAGAAAGGCTCACAACATCTCTTCTGTGAGAAAGAGGTTGCAGGGAAGAAAAAAGGGCATCTCCCACTAGACTACAAAGTCTATTCTGAACTCAGGCAGGATAAGGTCTTCCTCGCAGCTCCTGCCCATATGTGACAGCAATACTTCATCCTTGGATGTACCTGGTTCTTATATAGGTAGAGAATTGCATCAGCAGGTAGATATTTAACCTAAGGTGATAACTTGTTCTTGATCTGTAATGTTATGTAGTTGGCAAGCAGAAAAGTAAATTATATGTTGTCTATCTATCAGTTTATCTAATTATTGGTATATCTATCTATCTATCTATTTATTTATTTAGCTGTATAGCTATCTAACTGGAGAAGTAAACAAGAGATGTGGAGCTATGTTTTGATAAGATTATTAAAACATATAAAAACAAGTTAAACTCTGTGAACTGATCAAGTTTGCACCGGAAGCTTTGAACAAGATCGGAGGTGACGTGTCATTTGTCAAGTGTTCGGTTTGCTGGACATATCGTTTGAGTTGGAATTCAAATGCTAAACAGAGAGGAGGGGTTAACAAATCCTTTATTATCAGTCACAAGGAGTTTTCACGCAGATCATCACAAATTCTCAAATAATCAGCCATGTTTCCTGGAGTCTAGATGGCAACAAGTTTCCCCAGATTTCCAATATTCTTCACCTCTTTCAATAACCTTTGCAAATCACTTTGCATTATCGCAACAACTGCTTACCATTGATTTCTTGCCGGCAGTGACCTTTTATTTTCACTGGAATTTGGGTGGTAATCAGCATCTTATGGACAAACAATTAAAAACAATTTTTTTTAGTTTAATTTACCCAAGCAAGGCATGTCCTTTTTCGTTCACTGGTCCATTTTGGGGCTGCCACTCAAATAGTGGATGAACTGGAATATCGAAAATATCATATAGTACATCCATTTTTTTTTTTCTTCTTGTGCAGTTTCGTCCAAAATGATGAGAGGGGATGGTGGTTTAGTGGTTAACGACACGGACTGATGACCTGTATCCAAGTTCGAATCCAGTTTGTTCCACAAAAACCACTTTCACTTAAGATGTTGGCAACCTTCATGTTTTCCCTCTCGCAATCCCCAATGTCTTTCTAGAAAGAATTCTGACTAGAAATAAAATATTGCGGAAACTAACGTCAACAATAGAATGTTTAGATTCATACGATGCTATGATGATGATTCAGAGTAATTTAATTGCAATGTATATGGGGAATGGCCTACTATCCTTATTCTTCTTGATACTAGCATTGTTATCGTTGATATTTTAGTTGGGATAGTTCATTATTTTTTGTTTTTTTATATACTCGTATTCACCCCAAACAAGGCCTATAGCCACTTGGACGTAAGGGGCTACTATTTGGGACCATGCCTAACAAGATATTGGTCTACGTTACATTTAAACTTCTGCATATCAGTATAGTCAGGGAAGCAGGTAGCAGGAAAAGAATTCCAAAATCTATCTGTTTGAGTAAAGAAACTATTAGAGTAGAAAGCTTTCTGGCATATAAGGACCTCAACAGTGAAGGGGTGTGATTTTGTTGCTAAACGGGTTTGTTGAGGATATGTACGTTGAGGGGGCACAAGTGCGATGAGTTCATCAGAGCACATTCCATTAAAATACTTGTAAAACAGTTATAGGGATGCAGCATTACAGTGATGGTACAATGGTTGGAGCTTAGTTGCATAAAGAAGGGGTGTTAGTATTTTCTCTACAATGCTTCCCTCTTTAAGTTATTTCCCCTTGGAAAATGAATATTTCTTTTTTGGGGAATTTGGTTTTAGAAATTAAACACAGGTTCTTTCCTTTTTTTTTCGTTGGTCCATTTTGGGACAACTGTTGAAGTAGTTGGAGGGACTGGAATATCAAAAATATTAGAACGAACACCCATCGTTTCTTCTTCTTGTACAGTTGCAATCAGCATCTTCATCATGATGATTTTTTTTTTGGCGTTATTTTAAGCTTATATTCTCTCTAAACAAGGCATGTTACCTCTGAAAATAAGGGACAACTGTGAATTAATAACAAGATTTATAGTGGACATCCTAAGTGCGCAGTTGTGCAGCAAGATGTTTGTTCACATTACATTTGAATTTTTGTATGCTGGTGTGGTTAGAAAAAACAGGAAGCAGGGAGGGAATTCCAAATGTAACAGAGCTGCTGACGCAGATAGAAGCAGCAGCAGCTTAATAAATATATGCAAATGACTAAAACGGCGGCACAAAATGATGTCACAGCAGAGACAAAAGGACACACGTGGACGACGGAGAAGTCGGGTTTGGAAAAGCACATGTTCAAGACTCGTGTGTGATGTCAAAGCAAAGACGAAAAGTCACACATGACTAGCGATGTGGACGGAGAAATACATGTTCGAGACATGACTCGAATAATCTCGCTATATGGAGCAAGAATAAATAATGTTTGTTAAAACTGAAAAACGAATCAAATTTCTTTCACCCTTGTTTCTTCTGTTTTCTTAGCGGCAGAGTCTATATATTAACACGTAACGTTAGGCAAAGGCTAGTTCCACAGAGAGATATCGAAATTCGCATCTCAAGAGCATGGGCTGCATTGGGTAGACTGCGGTTAACTGACAAACTGAGAGGGCGGTTCTTTGGGGCAATAGTGAAGCACTTGTTTGTGGTGCTGCAGCCTGGGCACTTGATGAGGGATTGGAAGGAGGACTTGATGGCACATGCACCTATGTGCTTCAAACACTGTTAAATATATCTTAGCAAGATCATTTCGCAAAGCAGCAACTTTATGGCAATCTACCTGCCATATATATATCCATCAGGGAGCAATGTCTACGATTTGTTGGTCACTGTCAAAGGAGCAAGCAAGAGCTAGTGAGAAATGTATTGCTGTGGACTCTACGGCACGGGCGCATAGGCATAGGATGACGTGGATCCATGTGCGTCTAGCAAATTGCACATGACGTCAACTGTGGTCATGATGATCTGAGGTAGTTGATGGAGAAAAGGGAAATCTGGAGAGAGAGAGAGAGAGAGAGAGAGAGAGAGAGAGAGAGAGAGAGAGAGAGAGAGAGTCACATTGGCCCGGGCAAGGAGCCCAACCAGACAGTGTATAGATAGATAGATAGATAGATAGATATATAGATAGAGGAACGAAAACTATTAGAGTAGAAAGTCCTCCTTTGGATGGATGAGATTTAGCTGATTGACGGATTGGTCAGGTTTATTTATGATGAAGGAGGCATCAGAGCAGTAAGTTCATCGGAGCAAATTCCATTTAAGTTCTTGTAAAACAAGCACATGGATGCAACAATGGGACAGTGGTTGGAGCTTGTGTAACAGCGAAGGACTTATTAGATCGGTGATTTTTTTTTTTTTTTGATTCTTAGCTAAGAGGGAGAGGCCAATGGTTGGAGCACCAGCTCGGATGTGACAACAATACTCCATGAATGGGCGGATGGTTGCTTTGTAGAGATATAGGATACTGCCAAGTGTAAGGAGTTTTCTAGCAGAGTAGAGGGAGCCTGCCTTCTTTGCAGCAGACGTGGCAGTATCTTCTGTGTAATGGTGCAGATTCATGTTACATGCAAATTTTGGACTCTCGGGTAAATGTGCTATTTGCCATGGCAATTGGTGGTTCTTCTTCATTATAATAGCAAAATCCGACAGTCAAAAAATTGAGTTTTCATTAAAAAAACAAAGTATGAGGTGCCTTCAATAAGTCTACAGACTTTTTTTGTATGGACACTTTTATTGATCATACACATATGAAACTCAAGTCTCCTTCGAAGTAATCTCCTCCGGCTGCAATGCACTTGTGTGATTATAGCCTTTAAACTGTCTACTCCTTACTATTTTCGAAGTATGTGCATGTGTGTGGGTGAATGTGTGTGCATGGGTGTGTGTGTGTGTGTACGTGTGCATGACTTTGTGTGTGTGTGTGTGTGTGTGCAGGAGTTTGCTTGTGCATATGCGCGTCTATGTGTTTTTGCATGTGTGCATGTATGTATGTGTGTGTGTGTGTGTGTGTGTTTGTGTTTATTCTGTGTATGCCTGTGTTTTTTTCCTGTGTGTGTGTTTTTTGGGGTTTGTGCTTCCACGCGCGCGTGTGTGTGTGCATATGTTTCTGAGATACAAATCAACTTATGTCAACCAGACTCAGACACAATAACGTGTGGCCGGGTGAATACAACTAGTATGATAATATATACAAAATCTGCATTAATCAAAATATAACACTTAAGCGTATTTTACGACGGGGCAATGCCGAGCGGTCTGCTTGTATTACATAAAACAATTATTTCCATGATTCAAGAAAAAAACAGTTTGGCCATGTTTGCTTGTAACATGTGATGTAAACACAAGGAAAATAACTAATTTCTCCAGAATTGGCTAAGGTTTTGGGAGCTTGTCAGAAATTATTTATCTTATTATCAATTATTATGCATTCTATTCTATTTATTATGTAAACAAAACTTGCAAATATCTCTGTAAAATATTTTCTTTAATAATCAATTTTCTATTAATTTATTTTTATTTCGGACTATTATTCTCATCTTTGTTAGTTGTTGTTTTTTTACGATGTTTCGGCCAACTATTTCTCTGGCCTTCGTCAGGTGGTAACCGCGACAGGATAGGAACCTCGAATCTCCTAACTGCATTCTCAGCAATCACTGCCATCTGTAGTTGTTGTCGTCTTACCACGTTTTTGGCCAAGTAAACCTCTGGCTGGCTTTGGGTAGGATTGAAACCGCTATCTTCAGACAATGTCCACCTGGAACAGTAGAGATTCAACGTCTGTATCAACTGCGCCACGGGCCCCGAAGGGCAATCAAGGTTGGATTCTTTGATCTTATAAATCCACGTTTATTTATTATCTGATCTTCCATAGTCGGGTCCGTACCGATTGGTATATATATATATTATTCCTTAATTAGAATTCATTTTTGAAATGAGCATTATATGTATTAATTTATTTTGGGGTCCGTGGCGCAGTTGATACAGACATTGAATCTCTACTGTTCCAGGTGGACATTGTCTGAAGATAGCGGTTTCAATCCTACCCAAAGCCAGCCAGAGGTTTACTTGGCCAAAAACGTGGTAAGATGACAACAACTACAGATGGCAGTGATTGCTGAGAATGCAGTTAGGAGATTCAAGGTTCCTATCCGTCGCGGTTACCACCTGACGAAGGCCAGGGGAATATTGGCCGAAACATTGTAAAAAAACAACTAATAAAGATGAAAATAATAGTCCGAAATAAAAATAGATTAATACATATAATGCTGATCTCAAAAATGAATTCTAATTAAGGAATAATATATGTTGTGAAGGAACATAACTGGCTATACACCGGTTACAAACTGTATATATATATTGGACTGTTTGGCAGACAGCGGCAGACAGCGGCAGACAAGCAGTCGCAGTAAGACGGATAGTCTTACGTGTTGATTATCAGACTTTCTTCCCCATACTTGTTACTATGTATTTCTATTTACCTTAGGCGAGCAGCCTTACGTTTCTGTATTATAAATAAACCCCATTACACATACCACTCGGTGTAACTCACGTTTGTCTTTATTTCCTAAGTATTTAGGAATATAACAATGGCGACGAAAGGATGTTCTTTCTCTTAACAGAGATAAATTACCGTACCAAGGACTGTGTACAATGCAAGGATTTTTTGTTTTACGAAAAAAACAAACTACACAAGGATTTTTGACCACGTGCGTCAATGAATTTAAAAATTTTTCCTACCTAAAGTAGCGAAAAGTACGGATTTTTCTTCGTAAAGAACTCACAAGAAATTATAGAAACATGTTCAAGGTAAAGTGGAATTTATATTTATTTTGACAAGTAAAAAAAAAAAAAAAAAAAAAAAAAAATGGTCGCAAGTTGAATTCGAAACTACACTAAAGGATTACGAGTTTCGAAAGAAAAAATATAAATACAACGACTATTGTACCATTTTATGCCACGTGGGAACGGCAGCCATATATTTTTTTTTTTTTGGAAAATTAATTGTTTGTTATTGCCTTTATATAAATAATTGGAACTATTTGTCGTGGGAAGTAAGAAATATTTTGTGTATGAACTTACGTTGTTGAAAAAAAAAAAAAAAAAAAAAAGAATTATTTTACAAAGCCTGTTGAATTACTATGGATGAACTTTGTTGAAACGTGTTGTGTCTGCATATTGCTACTAATTTACGATATACGTAAATTTACGATTTTTCTTTGGAATTATTGTGTAGAATTCAAAAAGACATTTTTGTACTAGAAGCTAACATGGAACAATTAGCAGAGTTAACTAAGGCTCTAGCCCTTAGCATCCAGGAACAGACAAAAATGACTCAACAATTTTTAGCGCAACAACAACAACAACAACAAATTCAACAACAACAGCTACAGCAACAGCTGCAACAACAACAAGAAAGAACACAAAAAACTTTAGAGGCACAACAAGAACAAACAAACATACTACAACGACAAATGTCGACACAGCAAAAGAATTTAGAAAAGCTAATTCTAACGTCGACCGGGAAGAAGACTAATTTTTCTGCCGAGGGTATTTCAAATTCACTAACGGAATTTCGTTACTCCCCGGATACTGGTGTTACTTTCCCTGCATACTACAGAAGATACGAAACAATTTTTACGAAAAGATGTTTAGACTGGACCGATGAGGAAAAAGTTACCCTGCTACTACAAAAACTGGGTACTGATGAAAACACCAAGTATGCAAATCTAATTCTACCAAAAAAACCGGAGGAGGTTTCGTTCGAGGAAACAATTAGTACCTTGTCGAAAATATTTGATAAAAGGGATAGCCTATTTCACTCTAGATACAAATGTTTGAACATTCAGAAGGCAGAAGCTGAAGACTATCTAGAATATGCTTGCACTGTGAACTGTTTATGCGAATCATTTAAATTGAATGAAATTTCCGCAGACCAATTTAAATGTTTAATCTTTGTACAAGGTCTCACAGCACCAAGGGACAAAGATATACGTTCACGGATCCTAACAATTATGGAGGCGGATCCTAACATAACATTGCAAAAAGTCACTGAAGAGTGTCAACGTCTGATTAACATAAAGAAAGACAGCACTCGCATTGAAGAGAAAAATATTTTTAAGGTGCAGCAAGTAAAAAGGCAAGGGACCACAAGAAAGTCCAGGTTCCAAGAACACAGGATCCTTAAAGGATACAAAGACCCAAAGCTAAAGTGTAAATGTTGTGGTAGTTTAAGACACAACAATAAGACCTGCTGGTTTAGGAACAAAATATGTTATGAATGTGGTCTCAGAGGTCACAAGGGAACATACTGTGCCCAGAAGAAAAGACAAGGGACCGATAATGTAAATACGCTTCGCATGAATAAAGAAAAAAGCTGCGAAAGACGGAAATATGTTGATGTTCGGATAAATGGACATCTGGTTACATTGCTTCTGGATAGCGGTGCAGATATTAGTATTATAAATGAAGATATATGAAAAAGGATAGGTCGACCTGAATTAACGAAAACCAGAAAGACGGCGAGAAGTGTGTGCGGCAAAAGATTAGAGTTCAAGGGAGAATTAAAATGCAAAGTGACATTCGCTAACCAGACTCATAAATCCAAAGTGTACGTCGTACCAGGAAAGAATACATGCCTGTTTGGGGTAGATTGGATTGTCCTGTTTAATTTATGGGAGAAACCCATAAATTCGTTTTGTAACGTTTTAACTGCAGAAAAAGCAAACCAAAGGGAAGACTTCCTGAAGGATTTGAAAACTGAATTTCCCAATGTTTTTGCCGAAGGACTAGGACTCTGTATTAAGACAGAGGCAAAATTTGAATTAAAGAAAAATGCCACTCCAGTATTCAAACCTAAAAGGAATGTGCCTTTTTCAGCGATGGACGCAATCGAAAAAGAGTTGGATAGACTTCAACAACTGGAAGTCATTGAAAAAGTTAACCACACAGATTGGGCAAGTCCAACCGTGTATGTAAAGAAAAAAAATAACAGAATAAGGGTCTGTAGAGATTTTTCAACGGGTTTAAATGACTGTCTATTGGACCATAATTATCCCCTTCCGTCCGCAGAAGATCTGTTCTCTAAGCTTAACGGAGGAAAAATTTTTTCTAAGATAGACCTCTCAGATGCTTACTTGCAAATTAAGATCAGCGATGAATGCTCCAAATACTTAGGCATAAATACTCATAAGGGCATTTTTAAGCTAAAGAGGCTTCCTTTTGGATTAAAGGTTGCTCCTGCTATTTTCCAGCAAATTATGGACACGATGCTGGCAGGGTTGGAATTTTCAATGGCCTACCTTGACGATATCCTAATTAAAAGTGAAAATTTGCAAGATCATAAGAAGCATGTAAAAGAAGTATTCAAAAGAATACAGGAATTTGGTTTTAAATTGAGCCCAGAAAAATGCGATTTTTTTATGAAAAAAATTAAATATCTAGGTCAAATAATCGACAAAGAAGGTCGAAGACCGGATCCACAAAGGACTGAAGCAATTGAAAAGATGCCTGCTCCAGATTCAGTGACAAAATTAAAATCGTTTTTGGGATTAGTTCAATACTATGCAATTTACATCCCTAACATACATAATTTAAGAGCTCCTCTTAACGAGTTACTGAAAAAGGGTGTTAAATGGAACTGGAATAAGGAATGTGAATCTGTTTTCCAAAATATCAAAAGATGTCTACTGTCAGACTTAGCATTGGCACATTTCAATCCAGAAAAGGAACTAATACTAGCAACGGACACCAGTGATTACGGTGTTGGCGCTGTATTACTTCACAAGTATGAGGATGGTAGGACAAAAGCTATCGCCCATGCTTCAAGAACGTTGGTTGCAGCGGAGAAAAATTACAGCCAAATTGAAAAAGAGGCGCTGTCGATAATATTTGGAATTACAAAGTACAATCGATTTCTCCATGGACGATCTTTTATTTTGCAAACCGACCATAAACCCCTACTTACCATATTTGGATCAAAGAAAGGCATTCCCACACATACTGCGAATCGATTACAGCGATGGGCTGTAACCCTCTTAAACTATCAGTTTAAGATGGAACATGTATCCTCAAAAAAAGTTAGGACACGCAGATGCATTATCACGGTTGATCCCTAAAAGAAGCGAAAGTTTCGAAGAAACGGTAATTGCTGCGCTTAAAGACGAAAGTGAATGTACAAGTTCAATGTGTAATATGATACGTGAACTTCCGGTAACTTTCGAAAAAATAAAAAAAGAGGCAGTAAATGACATTTTCATTAAGAAAATGAAAAATCAATTGGGATGGATAAAAAAAAATAAAAAGGTAGATCAAACAACGCCTTTTTCCATCTGTGAAGATGTGCTCATGTATGGTGAGAGGATCGTAATTCCACTAACGTTACAGAGGAAAATTCTGAAGGAATTTCATACAGGTCATCCGGGCATTTCGAGAATGAAATCCCTTATGAGAGGATATGTGTACTGGCCTGGTATGGACAAGGAAGTTGAAAAATGTGTCAAGACATGCAGAGGATGTCAATTAGCAGCTCGAGATCCTCCAGTAAAAACGACGCCATGGCCAAAGACGGACCTACCCTGGTCACGTCTGCATATTGATTATGCGGGACCTATAAATGGTTATTTTTACTTGATTATTGTAGATTCTTTTTCAAAATGACCAGAAATATTTAAGTTTAGACATCCAACAGCAAAAAACACTGTGAGTGCGCTTAATGAAATTTTTAGCCGTTTTGGAGTGCCAAAAACCTTAGTGAGCGATAATGGAACAGCATTTACTGCTCATGAATTCAAAGAATTCTGTGACTCACTAAATATTCTACATATGACAACACCTGTGTACCATCCACGATCGAATGGGTTGGCCGAAAAATTTGTAGATACGTTTAAAAGGGCACTTAAGAAAAATCTTACTACGGACACAGACGAACAATGTATTCAAACATTTTTAGCAATTTACAGGGTGACACCAAATCCTAATAATAATGTCAATTCTTCCCCGGCTGAGCTAATGTTTGCAAGAAAGATAAGATCTGTCTTCGATAGGCTGCTACCAGAGAAAAAGAAAGTTTTCAAAAAAGAAAACCTTAATACCAAGTGCTTCTCCCCAGGTGAAAATGTATATTTCAAAAATTTTCAAAATGGACGAAATCAGTGGGTTGAAGGTATTATCAAAAAAAGGATTGGGAGCATGGTCTATACCATCCAAGGATTAAGTTTTGTCTGCAAAAGACACAGAAATCAAATACGTCCCAGACTGTCTCCAAATGTGGAAGAGACACCAATGGAAACATTGTGCGATATTTTTGATATACCAAAACCAGCGTGTGTACCGCAAACAATGAATATTTCGCCTGAACCGACCATACGGGCTGGACAGAAACCTTTACCCCGGGTAACGCTGACCAGAAGGAAAAGCGCAAGAAAGAGAAAAGTTACCAGGAGATTAAGCCCTGACCCTAAAAGGAAGAGGTATTTAAGCTAAAATCAGGAAGATTTCAGCTTCAGGGGGAGGTGTTGTGAAGGAACATAACTGGCTATACACCGGTTACAAACTGTATATATATATTGGACTGTTTGGCAGACAGCGGCAGACAAGCAGTCGCAGTAAGACGGATAGTCTTACGTGTTGATTATCAGACTTTCTTCCCCATACTTGTTACTATGTATTTCTATTTACCTTAGGCGAGCAGCCTTACGTTTCTGTATTATAAATAAACCCCATTACACATACCACTCGGTGTAACTCACGTTTGTCTTTATTTCCTAAGTATTTAGGAATATAACAATATATATATCAATTTTCTACTTTACCGTTCTTTTGTAATTTTGGGATATTTTCATTACTGCGACATGACAATTAAGTAGATACTATTGATTTTACTTGAAATTCAATGTTTCGATTTTTGAATTTTGCTATTGCATTGCAGAAGAACGAAGGTTTCTTATAATCGTTAAAGGAAAGGAGCTTTGTCTTAGTAGCATCAAATGTAATCATCTGTTTATCTCCTCATTCAACTACAGAGTGGAAGTCATTTTGGATACTTATTCAGTTTACGATCCAATCTCTAGTAACTTTATATCAGCTTCTTGTGATAGGTTACATAAACAATCGGAAAATGCAGAAACAATTATCCAATCAGTTGTCTGAAGATGACAAGTTTCAATGAAAGTGATTCATTAAAGCAAGAAAAAAACTTTTAAAACTGAAAATGATTTTCAGCATAAAATCCGTTCTTTCCTCAGATTAAGAATGGCTTCCTAAATAGAAACCCATTCTTAACATAATGGTGGCGGGGGGGGGTCACGTTTTTCATTAATCATTTGTCAATCTTTGCTTTGGCATCTTCTGCCTGCTTACATAAACATACTGGAAGATATTGATGCAAAATTGCCAGAGATTAGGTCATGAACTGGATAAGCACCTCATTTTCTATGGACTCAGTTATTGATTTGGATATACGCGTGTGTTTTTTACCTATGTATTGAGAATAGAGTGTGGTGTCATCAAATAGCAAATATATCCATCTCGGACATAATTTCATCAATTGTGATTATTCAAAACGTTGCTTCTATAAGACAAAGCATAGGACATTCTCGTTTTTCAGAATCCAAAATAAAAAAAAAGGAACTGGACTCAGTTTCGAAATCAATTATGGAAAATGGAAACTTGAATTCAAACATAAAAAAAAATGTTTGTATGTCAAATACAAACCTCAGGTCTTTAATTCCGGCAAAACCATCCAAAGAACCCTCGTAGACTTTGTTTAACTGCAAAATGAAGAAGGAAACTTTAAATTATTAATAAACTATAACGTTAATGGAAAATCTGGATTAATAGGAGGGTTGTTTGTGCTGCAGCTCAGGTTTTAAATATTTATGGGGTCCTCAAAATTATATTAAAACTGTTCTATTTACATTGTGTTTTACGTTTTGGTTGCATCTCAATCTTTAGATAGATAAAATCTATAAAAGTGAGAATGTTGATTAGTCAGATGTATAGATGTTAGTGTTGGGACGAAAAATCTTAAAAAGTATCTTTGATTAAAAGAATCGTTTTTGGCATCGGAAAATAGGCACAAATTTTCCCGATTGTGATAGAGATTCTGATACCCATAAAAATTTCGATTTTTCTGATTCCCAATTCCGATTAATCGTACCAACTTTAACATCTATACATCTGACTAATCAACATTTTCTTTGGATCTTAAAGTTTTCAACTTGAATTCCTTGTTGAATAAATTTGTTGTAAATTCTAATTTACATAGTTTAAATTTAAATTATTATATAAATACTCTGTCCGGTTATAATTGTCTTATAAATATTGGTATTGATATTTATACTTGTTTTAAGTTTAGAGAAGTATTTAATTTGTAAACTTAGTACAATTTGATGGAATTTTTAAATTTTATATATATATATATATATATATATATATATATATATATATATATATATATATATATATATAGTAATTTATAAAATATATATGGTGATTAAGCTACACTGAATATTCGGCATTTCACCCACTATAAGATTCGTCAGGCTTATGCGTGAATTCTGTGGTTGTTTCTCGTTTTTATATATGTTGAGGATTTTAGTTAGCCAATCAGCTTTCTAGTATCCACCGCGCCCCTTCCTATCAGCCAATGGGCATGCATTTTATCGAACAAAGGATCTGTTTTAGAACTAGGTTAGTGGTTTAAGGCAGACGATTTTCCTCATTTCTGCTCTTTTTTTTTTTTTTAATATATAAATATACATATGTGTACACACATACATGCACACATGCATATATATATATATATATATATATATATATATATATATATATATATATATATATATATATAAATATATATAATTAAAAAATTCCAAACATTTTACTAAGTTTACAAATTAAATACTTCTTTAAACTTAAACAAGTATAAATATTAATACTAATATTACATATATATATATGAGCAAACGGTTAATAAAATATGTTAAAAAACACTTTGAAATGAGTTAAAAACATATTTAATCTGAAAAGGAAACACTAGATATTTTATATATATATATATATATATATATATATATATATATATATATATATATATATATATATACATACATACATACATTTCAATTATCATCTTGTCAGGAAGAAAATATTATTGATGAATATAAAGAGCACTGGAGGGGGGAATTTGAAGTGCCAGAATCAATTAAAATAAGCAATCAAATTAAACAGTCGTGTAAAAGATGATTCAAATGGCACTGCATTGGAGAAATAAAAAAAAAATCTGTTTCTATCGCTATTTATAAACCTTCTTTGTGCCGACAGAACGAGTCCATAAAAGCGTTGAATCTCTTTGGGGAACTTTGACTCCTCCACCTCTTTTTTATTTTTGAAAATTTTTCTTGAGAATTTTCTGCTTATGGTATTCAACTGTATACATCACCAAGGTTAAGCGACCTTGAACTGGTTAGTGCTAAAATCGGATACCATTTCGACTTAAAAGCGATGTTCATTTTATTTATTTTATATATCTTTGGCTAAAAATTATAATTCTGGTTAAACAGCATAAATCAATAGTAAAATTATAAAAAACAAAAAAAAAACTAAAAAAAAAACAGAAAACAATTTTTATTCCGACCAACCAAGTGTGAAGGAATACTGAGATAGGAGCCAGATTTCTAGGTAAAGTAATTTATAAAAATTGGATTGAAATAGTCCATTATGAATAAAGAAAATATCTCTACAAGTAGTAATACTATTTAAGTTGTAGTTGGAGAGAGAGAAAGAGAGAGAAGGTGGAGGGCGAGTTTCGTATTTTGTCTTAATTGAAAAAAAAAAAAAAATAATAACGAACTTTGCAAACTAATTTTCTCTTTAGAACTCGAATCCAACAGGTGACTCAACGGGTCCCATTTTTCTGGTAGATAATAACTAGGGCTATGACAACAGCATATTCTTTTCATTCTTTTGACTCTCGAGTATATATCCGACTCAGTTAGACACAGTTAATCAACCGATAATCACATCACTCTATATAAGAGCATATAAGATATCAACGGATACACACCCGAGAGTCTAAACAATGAAAAGAATATGCTGTTGTCACAGCCCTAATAATAACCAATCAGATCAGATCGGGAGGACATATAGAAAATTGCTAACATATTAAATAGATGATTTAATAAAAATACAGAAACTCACGAAATCAGAAAGTAGATCTTTAATGTTGTCCGTATTGGCAATCCTGTCAAATTCCATTGTAACTTGAATGCTGTCTGTGAAACAGAAAAATAATATGGAAGATCAAAAGGATAATAAAAAAATGCGTAATAAACAACTTCCACATTGATGTACACCAGGCAACATTTTGCTAAGTTCTTAGATAACATCTATACATCTGAACTATAGATAACATCTATACATCTGAACTATAGATAACATCTATACATCTGAACTATAGATAACATCTATACATCTGAACTTACTACTCATAATCGGCAAATGTTAAATATCGCGGCCAGAAAAAAATTTGTAGGCATGGGCCAGCATCAGTGGATTTTTATTTTTTTATTTTTTTTAATGGTCATAAAGAATGTTTTTTTTTTAATTTTTTTTAACCTATTTCAAACTGATATAAATAATTAAATTAAGACAAAAATCATTTTGGTATTTGTGCATTTGTGTTAACGTGCTATGTTTGTAATCGTATTTTCAAGTTAAATTCAATTTTCACAATATTTTTGTTTATCAAATTGTTAGGTGAAAGTACAGAATAGTTACAAAACACCCTTCCCTCCCCCATGCTAAGAATGGCTTTCTAAATAATAACATTATTTCAGCGCAGTAACATAGATACATAATTTCCATAATTTTTCTTTTATTTATTTATTTGTGGACTATTATCCTCATCTTTATAGTTGTTGTTTCATGACGTTTCGCCCAGAAAAAAAAAAACAAAAAAAAACCGAAACTATAAACAGGGAGACAAGAAGTTCATGAGTACCGACTATATTGCAAAACCGTTTTTTTTTTTTTCTGACATACATTCCTTCAGAAAGTTTCTTTACAAAAATATAAATATTTTCTGACAAGAAATTAAGAGAAAAGTGTAGCAGTCATAAAGACTTATTTTCTCTCACGAGTCAATGTCTCTGCTAGGTGATTCAGCCACACACTCACTAGTCAGCTTGCAGGGTATATCGATTCTATTTGTCCCCTGAGGAACTTCTACAGCCCCTTTTTTGGGAATCGCGGTTGATCAGCGGCGGCAGCCTTGGAAGTATCAAAGAAAGATATCCCTTCTTTCTCTTTCCCTCCTGTCCCTGTCCACTGGACGTTCCAGTATTAATGATTTTCACCTGAAGATAGCTGCTGGCAGACCAACCTTTGACTGCTCCCAAAATTTTTAACTTTTCATTTTCCTCACTCAAACAACAACCACCACCACCACCACCACCAACAACAACAACATTTCACTTCATTTTGAGGTCCATCGTCAGGCAGTCCCCAAGGCAGCTCTCAGGTATGCATTAGAGCATGCTTCATTTAAGGGACAGTCTGTGAGAATGTGTGCATTAATCTGTAAGTCAACACCACAGAAACAGCAAGCAACCCTGTACATTGCCCACTTGTGCATGGTTGAGCCGTGTTTTGGCAGCTTTTGCTTGGGTCTGGTTGAGAGTTACTCACTCTTTCTGGGGGGAGTTCAGAGCTTTCTAGGAGGTCTTCTTTTGGTGCCGGAAGAGCCTTGTTGTTGTTGTTGTTGTTTTGACTGATCTCTTCCACCAATGCAGGCAGAAGGATGCTGGTATTGTTCATCTGAGGCCTGTGATAGTGGCAAAGCTCTTACAGGATGGTAGTCACTGCAGCACCTCTTGATGTCCAAATAGGGGATGACAGTTGTCATGCTCTGCCTTCACTATCACCTCTCGGCAAATCTATGATGGAGCGATTCTGAACATTCTGTAAACAGATGTCAGGTTGGTCGATTTCAGATCCAAAATCTTGGACACTCTGCAACTTCCTTCCACATAAATAAATCCTTTTTTTTTTTTTTTTTCGTGCGACTTTTCCTTTACTATTAATATACAGGAAAGAAAAAGGAGTTGCAGTGTTTAATGAGACAAACAAAAATGAAATTAAAAAGACTCCCGGGTAACTCCGGTCACATACAGCAATTGTATGCTTTGTACTTACCAAAATAAGAATCTATGGTTGTGTCATCACCATTTTCAGATGTACCTCTGTAAGACAAAAGGAACAGAATTAAAAAAATAAATATCGAATTAAAATGTTGAGCATTTTTGAATTCAAGGGATGTAACTCTGGACCCTTCAAACCTTCTTAGCTTACTGGTTCTAACATGAAATAAATACTTGAAGTAATTGTGTTATTTACCCCTCGCTCTTTTGCATTGGTGGATTTCCCTGACATAAAAAAAACAAAACAAACAAGTTATACTTGAATTAATTGGATTATTCAGACTTTTGTCCACACATCGTTTCGGCTGATGTAGCATCCGACCTTCTTCAGGTGTATCTTGTTGAACTCAGGAATCTTTCTATCAAACTCGAGAATATAATCGAGCCAGAGATGTCTCGTGTCGCGGGGTTCGAATCGTTCGACTGGTAGTAATCGTGACACCCTGCACTGAAGAATCCCGAAAGGATGAAACACTAGTGTCTGTAGGTATTTAATTATTATAGTAAAAAAATAATTATATATATATATATATATATATATATATATATATATATATATATATATATATATTCTTTTTTCTTTTCTGGCATTATATCATGCATTTTTTCTTTCTAAGCAACGAATTTCTATTTTTCTGAGGAGTATATGCACAAAAAGAGTCAGTATTGGCATAATAATAGCCGATTGTTTCTGCATAAGGAAATGGATCTGTAAAAAATGTACCGAAATTTTAACGTGCTAGAGGAGCTGTTTTACATGAAAAATAAATATTTGGATCTTGGAATGTAGCTATACTGTTATTCTTATATATATCTATCTATATATCTATAAAAGTGAAAGTGTCTGTGTGTGTGTGCATTTCCCTACGCAATAACTCTGTAAATTTTAAGTCTACAGACTCGAAATTTGATATGCAGGGTACTGAGATTTGGGAAAATCGATGTGATCAGTTTTCGGCCAGAAATTTTACGATTAAGGGGTCAAAGTTCAATGATTTGACCTTTGAGAACTCTACCAAACTCCTCCGACAATTTGAGGTCTAAACACTTGAAATTTTAGATATAGGTTGCTTGGATATGGATCTAACTTAACTTGATTTGAGCCCAAAACAATAAATTTTAAGGGGTCATAATAGGGGTTAAAGTTAAAAAATTGACCACTTTTTTTTTACTCAACATACATCTCCAAATACCCGGGCACCCATGCTAGTATATATATATATATATATATATATATATATATATATATATATATATATATATATATATATATATATATATATATATTCTGTTTATTATACAAAGATTATTGTTTACATATGTGCATAAATGTTTCAATGGAATCCTAATTCAAGGAGAACACTTCATCAGACCAAAAAAAAGGAGCAATATGTTAAAGAGTCAAGATTACATTCGTTTATTTGGGTGTGGTATACCAGTTGTCTTCCATTGAACACTCTTTAATAATCACATAGGTTTCATTGGACTTACTTCTAGGAAACCAATCTATTCAACCATTATATACACACACACACACATATATATATATATAAAAGTGAAAGTGTCTGTCTGTTTGTCTGTGTACATTTCCCTACACAATAACTCTATCAACTTTCTTCCTACTACCACTTTTTGTTTTTTTTGCTCAACACACACCTCCAAACACCCGGGCAACGCCGGGCACCCAAAAATGAACGTGTCTGTGTGTCTGTCTGTGTGTCTGTGTACACTTTCCTTCGCAATAATTCTGTTAATTTTCTGTCTACACACTCGAAATTTAATATACAAGGTACTGAGATTTGGAAAAATCTATGTGATCGGTTTTCGTCCAGAAATTTGGCTGTTAAAGGGTCAAAATTCAACGATTTGACCTTTGAGAACTCTACCAAACTCCTCCGACAATTTGAGGTCTAAACACTTGAAATTTTAGATATAGATTCCTTGGACATGGATCTAACTTGATAACTTGATTTGAGCCTAAAACAATAAATTTTAAGGGGTCATAATAGGGGTCAAAGTTAAAAAATTTACCATTTTTTTCTTTTTTTTTGCTCAGCATAGACCTCAAAACACCCAGGCAACGCCGGGCTGAAATGCTAGTATATATATATATAAGTGAAAGTGTCTGTCTGTCTGTCTGTGTGTCTGTCTGTGTACATTTCGCTACACAATATCTCTGTCAATTTTCAGTCTACACACTCGAAATTGGATATACAGGGTACTGAGATGTGGGAAAATCGATGTGATCGGTTTTCGTCCAGAAATTTGGCTGTTAAAGGGTCAAAGTTCAACGATTTCACGTTTGAGAACTCTACTAAACTCCTCTGACAATTTTGGGTCTAAACACTTGAAATTTTAGATATAGGTTCAATGGACATGGATCTAACTTAATTACTTGATTTGAGCCCAAAACGATAAACGTTAAGTGGTTATAATAGGGGTTAAAATAAAAAAAAATAGACTGCCGCGGTCTCTACCAAATTACTCAGACAATTTCTGGTCTTAACACTTGAAATTTTACATAAAGGGTATTCAGAGATAGGGCAAGCTTTTTAATTGGTTTGGGTCGAAAATTTGAGCTACTAATATATAAATGTATGTATATATATTTGCATGTCTGCCTAAAACCTTTGACAGAGGCGACAAATTTTCACAAGGAGGGATTTTTTTTTATTCGTCACAAATGAGGCAGTAAAAAATAAGAAAATCTTCGCTGTTTTTACACGTAGAAACGTAACATTTTATTTTTTTTATTTTTTTCATTTTTGAACATTTTTTTTTAATCTTTCGATTTGCCTTTTCTGCTGTATTCTGTCTCAAAATTTTAATATAAAAATATGTTGACCCCCAATTTTTTAAGAATCTTTTTATAATTGTTAGGATCTTTTGGAATCTTTGTAAACTTTTGTAAACCAACACGTTCAAAAGAAATCATCTAAGAACTCAGATACGCAATTTAGCATGAGGCTTTATAATTTGTGCATTCATTCTTTTTGCATACTGTTATCCTCATCTTTGTTGTTGTTGTTGTTTCACCACGTTTCAGCCAACTCATCAACCAGATCAGAACACAAAATTGAATTTATTCGACCATATAATCCAACCTTGATTGCATTTCAAGGCCCATGGCATAGTGGATAGAGGCGTCGAGTCTCTACAGTTCCAGGTGAGCACTGTCTCAAGATAGCAGTTTCAATCCTACCCAAAGCAGGCCAGAGGATTAGTTGGCCGAAAACGTGGCAAGACAACTATGGAAGGCAGTAATTACTGGGGATAAGTTACAAGACTCAGCATCGCTATCTCGTCACTGTTTACCACCTGAAGAAGGCCAGAGAATGAGTTGGTCGAAACATGGTGAAACAACAACAAAAACTATGAACATAAGTATAACAGTCCGCAAAAAGAATGAATGCACAAATATATACGGAGTCGATCAGCACATCACCAAGAAATAATTTTAAATACCTCAGCGTAGAATGTTCGCTTGTAACAATGAAACTTTGAGTTGCTGCAATCGAAGATGGGTCCTGGTTTTCTCTGAAAAACAATAAAACAGAAAAATTATTCAAAATAAAATTATACTGTATATCACGAAAATATTTATTGGGTCTTTTGAACGTTCAATTTTTTTTAGATAGTCATTACATTTCTATGAAAGATTTTATCAGTCGGTCTGCCACACATAAGTAATAAGAGTTGAAAGTGGACCTTGAGTTTACTTTTGGCGGCCTCATAACTCTTGCTCCTCTAATTTTATCCTTTAGTCCTCACATTCTTTGAGCAAGGTTTCTGAGAAAAGTGGGGCGGGGGAGTGGAATTGCAGTTTTTTGGATTGAAATTTATCCAAAAATAAAATCTATAAAATCAAAAATAGGCGTAAGGCTCCCAAAATTCATACTAGAATTGTCTGCAAGACCCGTAAGTAGCAAGTTACATTTTTCCAAAGGTTGAAGGTTCATTTCAATTTGCTAACATATTTCTGTACACGTTATCCATCCATCCAAACAAAGATTTTATTCGTTATAAACCATCCTTGGTGTATGATTACTATTTCCTGTTAATTTCAGTTTTATGTTTACAGTAGTTTAAGAGTTTATCAGTTAAATATTTTTACACAGACACACATTTATACATGCGACTTTTAGTTTCGGAGGAGACAGAGTTTGAAAATATGGACACAGACAGACATATAGATTACTATATATTAGATTAGAATGGTTGGTAATGTGGAGATACATGCGTGAGTTCGATTTTTATGTAAAATACGAAAATTGAATGAAACTGAAACGAAATAAAAAAAAAATGAAAATGTGTAATTATTAAAAATTATTGATTTTTTTTCGAAATTGTCAGCCAGCTTCATGACAAATTGGAATATTATTTCTTCAGTTCACCTGAAATCGTTGTCATATACATTATTTACAAAATTGGTTGGATACATTTTCAGAGCCATTACTTGTTGCTTTCTATGAAGTATTCAAATTTAAGCGGTTGTTTCGTATTTACTTCACATAAACTTTTAGTTTGTGATACATGTGCTCGTTTCGTATTTCACAATATTGAAATTCCACGAGATGTTGTAGTGTGGGGTGCCAGTTATAGTCAGCTAATGTACTTCCTAACTTCCGGTGTATTACTACCAGAAGCGGTGACAATAAAATTTCCTTCACTTTCATTATTTTTTAGTATTTCTATTGTGAAGCAATAAAAAGGACATTTTTGAAAACTATACAATAAAATTTAACAAATTTATACCAATAAAAATAAGTCCTTATTTGCACTTTTAATAACAAAATTAAAAAAAATAAACGTTTGATTTTATTTGAAAGTTTATAACAAATATATGTTTACGAAATTATAAAAATAAATGCCTTTTCGAATTTTAGAAATACGTTTTTTATTTGAATTTATATAATAAATACATGTTTATGAAAGCATTTAAAATAAAATTATTGAATTTAAAATAATAAATGTAATTATTGAAATCAAAATAACAAAATCTTAAACATCATAAATACATAATATTCCCAAAATAGTTTAAAAAGATTTTAAAAATTGTTTTCAATAATTCTTAAAAAAAACAAACAAGTGAAGCATGCATAAAAAAAAGTTCAGCATTGCCCCTCTCCTGCCTCTTATTAAGTCCCAAAAGTCCCCAGGGGACATCAAATCCTGGTAAAAATGAACAAAACGGTGCAGTTTTAGGCCTTAACATATGTAAATTTGAGTTCTGCACCATGCAAAAAAAAAAAAAAAGAAAAAAATAGAAGGTGCACCATTCCTCGTAAAAGCTAATATGGGTTAGCCATCGTGAGGAGATCTTATTTGGACAGCGAATACTATGTGATTTTGAATATTTGGTCAGGGTTTGCTTCTATGGAAAAAGTATCCTCATGCCAGGTTGTTCTGACACACCCCTGTACAGAGATACCTTAGAGACTTGAGGAAAGCATCTAGTAGGCATTCCAGTTCTCTCCAGCATTATGCGTGATCATCTACCTGTGGTCCGGAATATATAAATGTTTATGCATACGCATGTGTAATATAGGACAATAAGAAATGAGACGGTTCTTTCACAACATGACGAATAACATTGTTGGTGGGGACATCAATAAAAGACACATACCTTTTTCCTTTTTT
The DNA here is from genome assembly GCF_053919585.1 of Euprymna scolopes. NCBI lineage: Eukaryota > Metazoa > Mollusca > Cephalopoda > Sepiida > Sepiolidae > Euprymna > Euprymna scolopes. The sequence goes on along the minus strand of NC_136516.1, from coordinate 80,656,600 downwards.
TTTTAACCACTTGCGACAGTTGCCACACTGTTGAAATTCCTTCTCCGAAAGCAAACACCAAGACATGAAGTTGGACACGCTTATAGTTGTCTACATTTTACTAAAATGCTTTCACGGGCATCCGATCTCTAACTCAGACCAGCTAACTGCTCTCCTGACCAAATGACTAAGGTATCTATATTACAATCGTTCCTTTGTTAGTTCCTGACGTAATCACTAAGCCACATTTATTGTTTATGTTCTGATAACGATTATCGTAACGTTTGATTATGCTAACATTCCAAAGTTATAATAAAATATTTAATATAAACATTTTATTATTCTAAAACACTTAATCCTTAGTGATAAAATACTTTTTGCTATTCAAACATTTTTCTGTTCAAAACCAGTTCTTTTTAATTATCAAAATATTTCTATTAACTGGTAATCGCCTATGATCAGGCTACAATATAACAAATTCGTTCTATGGAGAAAAAAAATCATGACTAAGAATTGTGGAAAACTATACAAAGGTGAAACGTTTCATCCATTGAAAGTATAGTTAAAAGAACATCGAAAAGCCATAGTACGTGGAGAGACTGAAAAGTCAGGTATAGCTGACCATATCTGGAAAGAAAAAGGAAACCATTACGGAACGAAGTAAAAAATTATAGACAGAGAGGAACGGTGAAGAGTAAGATGTCTGAAAAAAGCAGCACATATGTGTGCAGTCAGCACCAACCCTATTGAGGGTTAAACTGGCTTCCTCTGAAGGAGGAAGTTTCATGGGAGTATGAAATTCACAAGCGGTCCTCAGTCGCATGTATATCCCCGTTAGGGGAGATGACGGCGCTAGGTTTTTGCAACTTTTTTGCAGGGAGGTGTCGACGTCCTCCTACATACAGCACCTGAACTCCCCAAATTGGTCACCCATTTTAGTAATGACCAGGCTTAACGTTGCTTAACTTCGGTGATCTGACAGGAACTTGTGTGTCAACGTGATTATGCCGTATGCAGCACATATGCTGGGAAATAACCAACTATTAAGTAGGCCTAGTATAGAATTTAATACAATATGGGAACCAGTAATTATAAACAGTAGATAATATATACAAATAATAAGTAAAAAACATTAATCTATAATATAAAGCTGTGTGTGTGTGTGTGATCACGAATAGGCGCCTATATGGTTGACTATTTTAAAAAAAACTGATTCCATATAATGATAGAAGATGTATCGAGACACAGGAATGGGTATGTTTGATCTGGTAGGACGGTGGTTCATTAAAACTGTGGGGTCTGCATTCGCACCTGGTCTACAAAGTATGGAAATAAAAAATTCAAAAATATAAAAAAAACAACATTTACAAGTGTTTTTGATATAGATGTACATAAGAATACTTTGATAAGTATGTTTTAACTTAAATAGGGATGGTATAATAAAATTGTGGGGTCTGCGTTCGCACCTAGCCTCCATAGAATGGAAATAGGCACAAACTTTAATAAAGACTTTTCATATCTATCTGCGTAAGTATACTTTGATAATTATGTTTCAGGTTGAAGAAATATGGTATAATAAAATTATGGGGTGTTCGTTCGCACCTGACCTCCATAGAATGGAAATATGTCACAAAGTTTAACAAGTTTTTTTTTAATATAGATCCACAGAATATTGTGATAAGTGTTTCAGTGTGAACAGGTATGGTATAATAAATTATGGAGTTTATCTATTTTATTTTTACTTTCATCATATTTTGCTTTGGTTTTGATACCCTCAAATTCGAAGCTATCTCTTTACAACCCTTCCTTTTCATAACCTATCATACTTTCATAAATCAGAGTCCATTTTCTGTAGGCTTTTTTTGAACCCAGTCAACGACGAGTACTTTTGCTAGTATATGCATATAGATATATGTTAATATATAGTAATAATTGATAATAAATAGTAATATTTACAACTAGAAATAAAAATAGGTGTAAGGCTCCTAAAATTTATACTAGAACTGTCCGCAAGGACCCGTGGCGCAGTGGTTAGAGTACTTGGCAAAATCAATTGTAAAAAGTGATATTTTCTTGAAGGTTGAATTCTCAGTGTGGGCGACAGAAAAATACAATGCAATTGCGAATTACTTAGGACCTCTATTCAGTCATGGCTGACAGAACAAGAGCAAGCTACTCCCGTAAAGTAAATAAAGAGGTCTGCTCGAAATTCTGCCCAAATTCTCGAGTTTAACAGAGACATTCCTTAGTTCGACAAGATATACCTGAAGAAGGTCAGAGGTTATATCGACCGAAACGTTGTGAAAAATCACACTCAAGATGATACCAATAGTCTGATAAATCCAAATAATACACATTTTTTTCTTTCTTAAAAATATAAAATTTTTTTTTAGCTTTCAGTCATTTGTTTCGATATGAAGTAAAGTAAATTTCGATGGTACTTCAATAAAAAAAACAAAAAAACTTCAATTTTGAATAATAATTAGACAAGAAATTGTTTTATTTAATAAAATAACAGTTTTAGGGAGTTGAGTTAGTGCTTTTCGGGCACTCCCTAATAAAATAAATTATTCAACACAAGCTACTGAATAAACGAACAAACAACTTCGTAAAACTTAACAAAGAAAAGGTTTATTGAAGCGAGTCAGGGTAAGATGCCAAAAAGATATAACTCGGATAAAACTTGTCTGCCTTTGCCTGGTAGTTATTCCCAAGTGGGAATCGTCGATACCGGTGTAGGCAGAGAGGGAGAGTGAGGAAACAGGTCCACTCTCTTTGGCGTCTGGCTGGAAAAGGAAAGAGTTTTTCTCATCCGGAACGGAAGCAGTTAGAGTTCCTTAGGAGGTAAGGAAGGTCCCTGCGCTATGCCTATTATTGGTCAGTATGTGCCATATCGCACAATCAGGGGAGGCACTGACGCACAAGAAAAAGAGTTCTATTTGTTTCTGCTACACAGTTTTCTTTTGAATAAAATATTTTAAAAAATTACACAACACTTTCATTTTTTTAAAAATTTCGTTTCACTTAAAATCAGTTTCCATTTTTACATAAAACTCGAACTCACACAAACATTTTGTTTCTAGGCCGCTGTGTCTGAACATTACCAACGGACGCATTTTCTTGTCTGCATTATTAGTTGATAACAAATTCCGACACGTACCTGCATATCTTTTGTCCATTTTCTTCAAAACAGTTTGTGGCTGGACAAGGACAACCGATCATCACTGAAAAAATTAAAACCACAACTCATATTTTATATGTAAAATAAGTACGTATCTACCCGGCATTGTCCGGGAACAAAAGAAAAATGACTAATATGTTTATGAAGAAACAGAATTTGATAACATTAATTTCGGAATCAAACTATTTCATAAAACGGGGATTTTTATTGTTCTAAGGGAGGTAACTCTATTTTACTAAAGTAGTTAAAAAAGGTTATTATAACGAAGATTCGAACATTTTAATATTAAATTTCAAATAAAACCAATAGTATCTTCTGAATTTTTATATCGCAATAATGAACATATCCAAAAAATTACGAAAAACGATAAGATAGAAAATTAATTATTAATGAAAACAGTTTTCGAAGACAATTAGCGAAAATTGTTTTGCTAATTGGCCAAAGATTTTCAGAAAAGATTGACCTCCCTTTTGTTGCAATTAGAACTCTCCGATTTCTTTTCTGTTCGTTTTCTTTCTTTCTTTTTTTTTTCGCACCTCTCAATTTTCGTTGTCTTCGAAAACTATTTGGGTTTTGCACCTCCCCACAAAAAACAAAATAATAAAAAACAAACAAACAGACAAAAAACAAAAAAACAAAACAAAAACAAAACAAAAACACGGAGAGTTCTTATTGTGAAAATAGGGAGGTAAATCTTTTCTGAAAACTGAAAATGTTTGGCCAATTTAGCAAACCTTAAGTTTCGCTAATTGTTTTCGAAAACTTGTCATTAATAATTAATTTTCCCCTTATCGTTTTTCGTAATTTTTGGATATGTTAATTCCTGTGCCATGAAAATTCAGTAGATACCATTAGTTACACTTGAAATTCAATATTTCGCTACAATAACGAAGAAGAACCGTTAGAAAAATATTTTATTATTATTATTATTATTATTTTTTTTTTTACAATTACTCAAATGTTTTGTTTCAGGAAAAGGTGCTTCTTAAGACGGAGTCGACAGATCGATTTTTAAACATATCGTTTTTAAGCAAAAACAAAATTACGTACTTAATTGGCATGTCGAAAATTCATCAAGTAGAACAACTGCTTCTTCTGTGTTTTAGTAAAAAAAAAAAGTCTATCGCTCGACAAATATTACACGCGATGACACAAGTAATCTAAACTATTGGTACTCATGCAGAGAGTGTGATCCGTGCTGAAATAATAAGGTTATTATTTAAAAAGCCATTCTTAACATGAGGAGGGGAGGGTGTTTTGTACCTATTATGTACTTTAACTTTACAATTGAATAAAAAAACATATAATAAAACTTTAATTAAACGTGGAAATACGATTAAATAATAGCGTGGATCACTCTCTGCGTTAGCATCCAAATATTCTTTTCGGAGTTAAATCCCCTGTGTGTAGACGTATAGTGTGTCCTTTAAAATGTCTAAGGAAAATGCGATTTTACCCAATTTTCTGTAAAATTACTTTTAACTAGAAATAAAGGTATTTTTATTTTTTATTTTTTATTTTTTACATAAGGTCCACCTCCACAATTTTCTTTAAAATAACGACTTATACAGGTTACGACTATGCTAGAATAAGAAAATCTCATTTAAATTTTGCAGAAACAAGTAGTTTTCGAGATATAAAGACCTGTATTACGCACTGTAATTTACTGGCGGCCATGTTTGCATATAAAACAAAGTTTTTTTTTGTTTTTTTTTAAAGTAGATAAATATTTGTCATTGATTAATCGAAAAGAACTTGTTTATTATTGGTTATCGAAAAATCAACAACTTTTGGATTTGTATTACTGTACACATGATTCAAAAAAGTTGTCGAAAACAAATATATAACAAATAAATGTTATCAAAGGCAAGATAAGTTATTTTTTACCCAACTGGATATATTTTTAGTGTTTTTTTTTTAATGTAACATGTTTATTCAGCTCGAATAACAGTGTTTACCGACGTATTGGTAAATTAAAAATGGCGCCGACTCTCTCTTTGACACGGTAAGTCTGGGAAAAGGAGTTAAAAGTAAAAAACTAGACAAAATACTGTTAAAAACCCACCGAATATATGTCAGCCTATGTCGCGGTAACATATTGAGCGAGTTTTAACTTTCGGTACTTGTGCATTTAACAAACCAGACGTAACTCAGCATTTGCTCGGCTTTGTCCGGCGCATGACGTCAACAGCCGGATAAAACCGAGCGTTGCCGATAAAATAAAAACAACGCTACAACAAAATAACTACAATGAAATTGTAAAATGTAGAAACATAAAAAAAATTAAATAAGTAAAAAGCAAAAACCATTTTTTTTTTTTATTATTGTTTGGAATTGTTTTCTGTTTTCAAAATAAATATAAAACATTTTTTTTTCTGAACTTTTTTCAATTTTTAACGTAAAAAAACATTGTCTGTCTTAAACACGTAAAAGTTTTTTTTTTTTTTTTAACTCCTTATGTCAAATAAATGGAAAAGCCTAAAAAAGCGGGGAGCAATAAAAAGCATTGGGGGGGGGGGACAGGAACAAGGGTTATTTGTACATTTTTTTCGCCAGAAACAAGGATTTCTTTATTTATTAGTGGAAGGAGGATTTCGGCGTTCCTATTTGGTACAGTGACCAAGAAACCCTCCTTTTCGTCGGGCTCGTATCCACCGAAGACCCAGACCGGTGTCACAAGTCTGCCGGCGGTTAAAAACGGACTCGTCGATTTCTAACGTATGGCCTGGGCCTCCAATCTGCCGGGGATTCCTCAGAAAATAATCCCTACATATATCACGCAGGAAAATTTTCCAATCCACGATTGTGTGGCGAGAACGTAACCCACATTCGCGATGGAGATTTTTTGTAGATGCCATCTCGAACGCCCATAAGTATATTATTTTTATTATACATGCGATGGTTAGTCGGGATTTTGAGGAGAAGGTCCATCGACGACATGTTACACTTCTACACCTCCAACCGTAACCGTCGGAAAGGCTTGTTCTCTTTGCAAAGTACACAATCCTGGCCAAAATGTAAACACCTTTTCTCTTCTGCCAACAATTTCCGTTGCTGACAAAAGTTTAGTGCAGCCTCTGGGGTCTGGAGCTGGTCCGCAAGGTTTGTAATATTCATTATTTCGTCAGTTATCTTTTTAAAACATTTTTTTTAACTCTCTTCAAATAAGCGTTTCTTGAGTTGTGACACTCTTCCAATTGATAGCGAAATTCTCGTCTGCTTAATCGGCAACGCTCGGTTATATCCGGCTGTTGACGTCATGCGTCGGACAAAGCCGAGCAAATGCTGAGTTACGTCTGGTTCGTTAAATGCACAAGTACCTAACTTTCCAATACATCAGTAAGCTATGGTTTTCGAGCTGAATGAACATGTTACTTACATTAAATAAAAACACTAAAAACATATACAGTTAAGTAGAAAAGTAACTTATCTTGCTTTGATAACATTTATTTGTTATATATTTGTTTTTTCACAACTTTTCGAATCTATGTGTACAGTAATACAAACCCCAACTTTTTAATTGGCTAATAATGAAGTTCATATCTTGTCGCTATCGGCTACATGGCCTTCGGGACAGGATCAAGGTGTGGTGTCTGTTCTTCAGATGCTGCTGCAGTGCTGCACTTCTGTTTCTTGTTCTCTTTCGGTGGAGGAGAAATCCTTCACGACTGAGACAATTTTTATTTTTGTACCTTTTCTCCACGTTAAAAAACGACCCTGGTGTCTAACTCTGTCCCGTGGGGAGGCATAGTAAATAGGTACATAACTAGCGTTCCAAATCATTTATTTCAAAATATGTTTCCTCTTTGTCTTAGTCAATGAGAGTTATCTCCCTTGGATAATACGCCTGTAAAACAACAGCGCCATCATTTTTTTCTAACAATTCTTAGTAAATTAGAGTTACCTTTCTTAGAAGAATAGGTTAAACTTACGAATAACCAAGTATTGATTATTATTTGCAGAATAGCGACCACGCTACCGACGATATATATTTCAGACAGGTTACGTCAACTGTTAGAAAGTACAGAATAGTAAAAAAAAAAAAAAAAAAACCCTCTCCTTACGATAAAAATGGCTTCTTATTTTTTTTTATTTTAAATAACGTTAGTTCAGTACGGTCCGTAAACTACACAAGTACTTTTTTATCATTTAAATTACCAGTAAATTTTTACTTAGTTTCCACCTGAACATTTTCCTTTAAAATAACGACTTGTGAGGGTTTTTGGTGATACTGAAAACGGATATCGCATTTAAATTTTACGCAAATAGGTTGTTCTCCGAATATTATGTAATTATTTATGTTATAAGTCGTGGCCATTGTTGTACGTGCAAACGCAACCTATTTTTGTCGGTCGAAACCAAGTAAAAATTTACCAAATTACCATATAATGACTTTTTTTTTTAATCATAATTATGTTTTTTTTAATGTTTTAATTGTTTGTTGGTGTTTCTGTAAAAAAACAAAAAAACTAAAAAAACAAAACAATAAAAAACAAAGCAAATAACAACTACAACAGATACATCTTGGTTTCAGAAGGAGTGCTATGACTTTTTACCCTTTTCTCACTGCCCCCCCGTTCTCCATCTAACTGAACCCGCTGCACTACTTTGTTTGATCATACATCGAGAACATCACCAACATGACTTCTCACAACACCAAAGCCGGCATGATCACCGCCATCTGCCGAGTATTCGCCGAGCTCCTGCTGGTGCTTGTGAAAAATGCATGCTCCTAGTTCTGGACCCGTATCGAGGCGGTGATTGAGGCTGAAGACGACTATATTGAATAGATTTCAGCTCTACTACATAATCAAGTTATATGAATTGATTTTTTTCAATAAAAGTTTTAAAATAAAGCTGTAGTATTTTTTTTCTTCAAAACGACAAATTTATCGTTCCACGCTGTATTGACGTCAGTGAGTAATAAATCTCCGAGCAGACGAGTTCCTACATTTTTTTGCTTGTATTTCAGACTTTTAAATTGAAGATCAAATGGAGTACTACCGGTATCTGATTTTTTTTTTTTTTTTTTACTACAGAAAACGAAAAAAATAAAAAGCAGATAGCTACATAAAGATATGTAGATAGTGAGAATGCTGTTATAGATTGGATGTGATAGAAATGGTTTGCTCGATTAAAAAAAAAGAAAAAAAAATTCAGTGAGAAATGCTCTTTACCCTGGTCCGCCAAAGATGTGATCATATGAAAGTCGTAGCTAAACAAGATTGCTGTTTGACAACCAGACAAATCGCAAACATTCTCAAGATTTCCAAAACTAGCATGGAAAATGAATTACATAAATTAGGTTTCTTAACTTGACGTTTGGTTCCTTCTTCCTGACCCCCCCCCTCCCAAAAAAAAACGAACAAACTTTTTAACCAACCCAATACTTGTTTCCACTGGATCTGATGCTGTAGTCCTCACGGAAGTAATCTATTAACACTGTGTTCAGCTGATGGAAAGATCTTGGAAAGAAACTCTGTTCATGGAAATTCCATTTGTTGTTAGGCACACAGAGAAAGTATTTTGCATTTGTACCAGAAAGATGAGTTCTTGTGAATGTTTTCTTTTGCATTGAAAGCGATGTTTAATTTCAGAAGAGTTTCTGATAGGTAACTATTCTGTACAAATTCTTGAAATGAAGAGTTTTCGGTGGATAGTTTTTCTGTATAAGTCCTGAACTTTAAAATTTTGCAGGCAAAGAGCAAAAGATCTTTCTCGTGTTGACACGAGAAAATTATGTGCGGGAATGCTAAAAGATTCAATATTTTTATGGAGCAATTCCGGTTTCTGATTGGTTGCTAGCAGAACGTGGCTCCATTTGATTGGTTAGTTCCTATCGCCAGTGTCTATTAGTAGAACCTTCTAACTTTCTTCAATCATACCCCCATTATACTCCGGTATGATGGGATGTGTCTCCTAGCGGCTTCGGTTGCAGGGAGACAGGGTAGTCGTACTCGTCAAGGATCCATTCTTGACACTCAGCCTGACAGGTGAGAGGCCAGGTACACCGCTTGAGTACTACCTAGGAGGTCCACCCTCTCAGGCGTTGCCACCGGGCTTTCCGGTGGGGCAAGGTAATTGCTTGTCGCCTGAGTCGCCCCTATCGAGGAATGCCGACGGGAGTGCCCAGGCGATTTTTGTTGAGGTGAGAGCATCCCTTCTTTAGGGGAGCTCGCCTGTTCTCCACCTTCCGGCCTTGTGCCACATTTTGCTGTGGTGGGCAGCAAATAAATAACTACCCCATTATACTCCGACTATGATGGGATGTCTCTCTTAGCGGCTTTGGCTGCAGGGAGACAGGGTAGAGTACTCATCAAGGATTCGTTCTTGACACTCAGTGAGGGGCTGGGAACCGGCCCAGCACCTGTCAGACTGAGGTACACCGCCTGGGTAATTCCCAGGAGGTCCACCTTCCCAGGCCTTGCCACCGAGCTTTCCGGTGGGACAAGCTTATTGCTTGTTGCCTGAGGCGCCCCTACCGGGAAATACCGACGGGGTTACTCAGGCAATTTTTGCAATTGCAGGAGTGCCCCTCCTTTAGAGGAGCCTGCTTTAGATCCCTACTTTCCCGGCCTTGTGCCAAATATTGTTGATGTGGGCAGCAATTTAAATAACTACCCCATTATAAATATAAAAATATTACAACAATAAGAAACCATTCCCATTTGTCTGCAAATTTGAAAAATAAATAATGCAGTTAAAAAAAAAAGAACTAACCTTCATCATTATTGTTGTTGATATATATTGGTCCAGTGCTGAGGAAATAAATGTGATTTCCGACCGAAAATTTCCCGATTCTGTAAATTTTCTCCAATGTTTTGCGGACAGCTACAAAGTGGTTGTCTCTGATTTCAGAGTGAAAATATAAACGGTGTCGAACGAGCATAGTTTCTTCACGACTGAAAAACGAATAAAATTTTTTTTTCTTAAATGTTTAATTACAACATTATTGCACAGTTTATAATACTACAAAAATCCTGTGGAGTTTGTTTGTTTGTCTCCCTGCACACTAAATGACATAAAAAACATCACTAAAGTAAGTTGTCATCCATTAAAAAAGAGATGAGGGATAACCGGGCACATTGGATGACGTCACTGCACAGTTTATAATACTATGAAAATTCTGTGGATTTTTGCTTGTTTGTTTGTCTCCTTGCTCACTAAATGGCATCAAAATGATGACGTCACTAGAGAAAGATGTCATCCATTGACAAAGGCTTCCTTTCTAGGGCAATTGCTCTTGACATATCAAAGGCCTTCGACAAGGTATGGCATAAGGGTCTACTTCACAAGATTTCCAGCTACGGTATAACTGGAAATGTTTTCTCAATCATTAAATCATTCCTCTCCGATAGGCTCATAAGAGTAGTGGTCGATGGACAAAAATCAGAGGCCTGCAGTATTAATGCTGGAGTCCCTCAAGGATCAATCCTGGGCCCAACTCTCTTCCTGATCTACATCAATGACTTCCCTAAACACATACTTAAATCATTCGTTGACATCTATGCTGATGACACGACCATCTACGGCAACACATCAAAGGCTGTAAATGACAAAGTTCTCTCTGATTCTCTCTCCTCTGATCACGAGCGCGTGGTTCAGTGGGGGAAGTCGTGGCTGGTTACCTTTAATGGATCTAAAACCAAACTCCTATCTTTACATCATCGACGCTCTAATCCCCATCTGGCATCAATTGAAATGGATGGCTCTCGTCTGGGAGAAGCCCCGTGTTTTGACAAGCTTCTGGGTTTGACCTTTACTCCTGATCTGAAATGGCACACGTACATCAAGTCTGTTGCCAAGGTCGCTGGAAAGATGGTGGGATCCTTCTACCGCTCCAGAAGATATCTCACTACTGATGCAATTCTCTATCTATATAAAAGCCAAGTACGTCCAAGGATGGAATACTGCTGCCATATCTGGGCAGGAGCTGCTAAAAACAGCCTATCCTGCCTTGACAGAGTACAAAATAGATTTCGTGGCTTAGTGAGGGATGCCCTTTTCTCTATTCTGCAAACTCTCTCCCACAGAAGAGACGTTGCGAGCCTATCCTTGTTTTATCGTTATTTCCATGGCAGATGCTCGTCTGAACTCCAATTTCTGGTCCCCCCTCGCCAATCTTTCATGAAAAACACCTGTCTAGCTGAATCCACTGTAAAAAATGTCCCCCACTCTTTATATGTGCCTAAATCAAAACGCGGATTCCATGAACAAAGCTTCTTTCTTAGAACTGCACGCCTGTGGAACTCTGTTCCGTCTGCCTGCTTCCCACCTGACTACAACTTGGATGTCTTCAAGTCCAATGTTAACAAATTCCTAATGAACCGCCCCCTTAAGTAAACACTTCATCAAATCTCCACACTAACGTACTGTACTTGCAATAACCCTTATCCCTGAGTGGCTTCCGGGCCTTGATAAGTGGTGACCCCCGTGTAAAAAAAAAAAATCCATTAAAACAGAGATATGGGATAACCGAGAACCTTGGATGATGTCAGAAAAAATTGTCATCAATCAAAATAGAAAGAGAGAAGGAGATAAAGCAGAGCAACAAGCAAAAAAGTTTCTTTTTCAACGTTTTTCACTAAAATAATCCCCTTTTTTCCTCTGTTAGGAAAATATTTTGACCACGGCAGAAAATTCTGAGACTTTTTTTCTCCTTAAAAACAAATAACATAGAACAACATGTTTCATACCGGAGAAATTATGGAATCTATTTTATCATTAAAAGCATTTGTACTTCAAGAGAAAAAAAATGATGAAGCATTTTTTTTCTCTTGAAGTACAGGGTGGAATGATAAAGTTGTCGCCCTAATAAAAAACAATATAGATTTATTTAAAAAAAACTTTTATTGAAAAAATCAATTCAGGTAAAATCCTGTTTTATAAGTAAGCCTAATTTGTAGGCTTTAATAAATGTTCTATACATTGTAGAGGAGAAAACAGGATGATATGCTTGTGTGATAGACGATCCCGTCCCCATGTGTAGGTTTGATGAATTGAATGGTAGAAGGATCGAAAAGCAAAAATTCGCATAATGATGACGGAAACACACCGGTATATATCAGTGAAAGAATGCAGATTTATTTACATGAGAAATATTAAAAATATAGACAGAAAGAATAAGAGTTCGTTGAGAATAAGAGTTTGTTACTTGTGATTGATAGCTGCGAGAGGTTGACGGCTCGTCAGGAGCACTGATGGTGGCATCGGCCACGAACAGGAGCGACTTTTCATTACATGTTGCCTGCTAGAGAGTTCAGTGGAAAAGAGGAAGAAATATGACTGTGTCGCTCTTCGGTTATCAGAGTTAAAGGGCGACAATCGAGTTAGCCTGGGAATTTCCATTCCCATAATAAACTCATAGCACTTGTGCCCCCTCGATGTGTTGCATAGCTGACAATGTTTGAAAATATCGGATCCGGGCAAAACCAGATGTAAATTGGATTGCTGGCAATGACGTCAACTCTACATTCTGATCAAAGAATCGATATCATGAAACTATGATAAAAAATATTTTAACTGGATTGGAATTGCTAAAAGTGTTTCAAATCGAAGGCCAGAATAAGTGAACAATTAGATTCCGATCAAGGAATGTGGGGGTGATGTAAATATAAGTCAAGTCAAAACAAAGGTAGTCAATCAAACAGAAGAGAGAGAAGAGTCGCCACACATCCAAACTTTCTCGCTTGTCATATAATCAGTGTAATGTAAATAAAACTTTGTTGATTTAACAACTTATTGTATGATTACAAAAATCATGGTCATCAGAGTGTATATACTATGGTACGCATTTTGTAAAAGTGCAAACCATAAAATATATCGACGGCAATATTACAGACGTACATATTCCCTATTAAACTGACAAGAAGCAAAATCCCACCTCTTCACTGTCGAGGTCCCTAGATACCGAAAAGCTTTCTGCTCTATTATTTTCACCTTTTGGACTATTAGGTTTTGGAAATCCCTCCCTGTTTCTCGCTTCCCTGACTCTACTAACCTGCAGAAGTTTAAATATAATGTGAATAGACATCTTGCTGTTCAACTCCCTACAGTCTTCTGTTAGATACAATCCCAAACAGTCCAAGTGGCAATATGCTGTATTTGGGTGAAAAAGAGGGATAAAATAAAGAAAATAACAAGTGAAGTATGCATGGTCCCCTGTGAGTGCACAGTAAACGAGGTTTAAAAAAAAATGACCAAGTTCAGCATTTGCCCCCCCCCCCATTTAGCCCCCAAAATCCCCAGGGGACGTCAAATCCTGGTGAAAATGAATAAACGGTGCCTTAACATATGTAAATTTGAGTTCTGCAAATACTAGAAATGACTGAGTCCATCATTTGTTCCCCCGTCCTCCATTTAGCCCCCAAAGTACCCAAGGCCTTAAAATATTTAAATTTGAGTTCAGCACCATGCCAAACTGCTAAATAGAGATACACAGAAAATTTTGGTAAAATAGTCCCCAAAATCGAGTGTTTTTAGTAGCCTAAAAGAGACTCTGGGCACACCCAAGAGTTATCGCAAAGTACAGACAAACAAAATTATATAGAAATCAGTTGGTTACAACTTTTCAGAAAGTTTTATAAAAATCCAAGGCGTCAAATTTTTTTTAAAAAGCACAAAAGTGTCAATTTTAGCCATTTTAACTGGAAAGGCACCCAAAGTTTTCCCGGAAAATCCGTTCTGTTACTTTTTTACTCATATCATGTTTAATGTTTGTGCAAAATTTCAAAAATATTCCCACTCATAATTACTGAGAAAAGTGCGGACAGACGAACGGACAAGGGTGAATTTACAAGTCCACCCTCTTTTTGTCGGGGGACCAAAAATGAAATAAAACGTCTAAACGTTAAAAACGTTACCTTCTTTGGAAGTCAGAAACACTTAGAGATGAAAAATCTGTTATGTTCTCATAAGATAGTGTGAGCTGAAAATAATGAAAAAAAAAATGGATATTAGCAAGGTTACGCAGCGTCGTCTGGGATTTTAATTTCCATAAATTATGTAGATTACATGAAAACTAAAACTAAAACTAAACAATTAGCCTTATAATCAATTCAATTTAATTATCAAAAAAGAAACCCCAGTCCCTATTCATGTTATTTGGACCTTTTCAACTACTATTCTCATCTTGAGTGTTATTCTCACAATGTTTCGGTTGAGGTAACCTCAGACCCTCTTCAGGTATATCTTGTCAAATTCGGGAATCTTTCTATCCCATTTGAGAACTCACACAGAATTTCAGACAGAACTCTTTAATTAATCCATGGGGGTAGCATGCTTATGTAACGCAGTCGTTATATCAAAGAAACAGAGGAAAAGAAAAGAAACTCCTTTTTCAGTTTTCAATAAAAGCCTTTATATCTGGTATTTCCAACAACACACCTTTTTTTTCTAAATCTTTTAAACCGTTCATTTCTCCTTCTCCAGACACGTGTGCTGTTTGTCTCTTCTGTGATGTCAGCCCCGTGTCTCGAATACGTGCTTTTTCGAATGCCCATCTCAAACACCTCTCTTTCTCTGTACACGTCTCGAATACTTCTGCTTCTTGAAACACGTCTTGAACACGTGCTTCTCTGAACACTGCGACTCTGTCTCTAACACTTGTGTGCTTTTGTCTATACTGTGACGTCATATCGCACAGCCGGCTTGCTCATTTGCATATGTTATATGCTGCTGCTGCTAACAGTGTCAGCGGCCCTGTTACACTCTCAGCCATGACTGGGTCCTAAGTAATTTGCAATTGTATTTTTGAAGAAGGTCGGAGGTTACATTGACACATGAAAATTACCATCAAGATGAGAATAGTAGTCCGAAGAATCCAAATAATGTGAATAATAAATACCACCTCAAAAAAAAATGAGAAACATAATCACACCATGCCATATAAGGAAAAACTGATAGAAATGTACACACAAGAGGATCTAGTAGTGCAACACTTGTCTCAATTCGCCTTGAATTACTGTGTGTGTTTGTGCATTTTTTTTTTTATCTTACTTTGAAATCTATTCCATTGTCCAGGTATCCTGATTGAGAAAACAGCCCTCCTTTGATTCAGTTTTATGTCTCAAGTGAGGTTTGAACTCACGTGCAGGGAGTTAACTGATTGATTTTGAGCAACACGTGCGAAATTATTATCTACTTTCTTTTTCCTCTCTTTCTCACTTTAAAGTTTCAAATAGCATTTTCGTTGATTTATTTGATTATGCTGGTGATGATAGGATTAAGTTTTAAAATAAAATTTTATAAGTCTGTCATGCCTAAGTTTAAAATAACATTTTCGTTTATATGTCAGACTTAAATTTCAAATAGCGTTTTCGTTAGTCTGTCATGCTTAAGTTTTAAATAACATTACTGTTGGTTTATTTGAATATGATGATGTGACAGTTAAGTTTGAAGAAATGGCAGTTTCATTGTTGCACTTTACTTTGTAATAAATATTTTCTTTGGTCTGTCATTTTAAGCAGCATTTTCGTTGTTCCGTTATGCTGAAATTTTAACTAACATTTTTAACTCTGTCAGGTTGAAGTTTGACATTATTTATTGTAAAGTGCTTATAATTATTACCGGCTTTCTGCAAAGAAAAAAAAAAAAACAAAAAAACCCAAACAACAAAAAAAAGCAAAAAAAACAAAAAAAACAGAACAAAAACAAAATAAAAAAAAGAAACAAAAAACAAAAAAACAAATAGTAATTCCTTCCACGAAATGATTTAAAACAGAATGACTATTTCTTTATTTTTTTTTTTTTTTTTCAAAAATGAGAGTCAAAGAAATTTTCAACAGACCTGTTTCTTCAGACCATCTTCATCAATTACAATAGCACGTATCTGGATAATCACTTGTATATATGCTGGAATAATAATAATAATAATAATAATAATAATAATAATAATAATAAAGAAAGAGAGAGATTGAAATCAGAGGGCTGGCTGAGAAGATACAACGGATAACAATAAGCAAAACTGCAAAAATATTAAGAAAAACCCTTGAGTGCGGAGACTAACACCACACTTGAACTACAGACACAAACTGAACATACAGAAACTGCTACAAAGAAACATCACATGGACTTATGAAAACTGAAACTGTATAATTGTACGGTATCCCCATGCTGCCCTGGTCACCATCTTTTTTTGTGTGTCTGTCACATAAACTGGCACCACACCAAATAAGTGAGGAGGGTTAAGGAGAGAAAGCACTAGTCAGACCTCCGCTGGATGAGAGCAAAGTGGATTGGGATTGGGATCTTGTGGAGACTTATTGCCACCCAAATCCCAGTGAAGACCAATGGTCGCTGCCAATGAGAAATCAATAGTAAGTGTCTGTTGCAATAATGCAAATTCTTTTGCAAAGGTTATCGAAAGAAGTGGAGAGTGCTGGAAATCTGGGGAGACTTGTTGTCACTCAGACTCCAGAGAACACCACAAGTTGTTCTCAAGTAGAAATCTTTGATGATGGCCCGTGTGTCTACACCTAGTGAATAAATAATAATAATAATAATAATAATAATAATAATAATAATAATAATAATAATAATAATAATAATAATAATAATAATAATAATAATAATAATAATAATAATAATAATAATAATAATAATAATAATAATAATAATAATAATAATAATAATAATAATAATAATAATAATAATAATAATAATAATAATAATAATAATAATAATAATAATAATAATAATAATAATAATAATAATAATAATAATAATAATAATAATAATAATAATAATAATAATAATAATAATAATAATAATAATAATAATAATAATAATAATAATAATAATAACAACAACAACAACAACAACAACAACAACAACAACAACAACAACAACAACAACAACAACAACAACAACAACAACAACAACAACAACAACAACAACAACAACAACAACAACAACAACAACAACAACAACAACAACAACAACAACAACAACAACAACAACAAGAAGAAGAAGAAGAAGAAGAAGAAGAAGAAGAAGAAGAAGGAAAAGTCATGTCATATTGTAGATTTTGCCATTCCAGCAGACCACAGAGTGAAGATCAAGGAGACAGAGAAGTCGATAGAAATATCAAAGATGAATCAGTAGGATTGACTTGACGTCGATTAGGGTTGATTTGATGTTGGCTACATTTGCTGGTCTTTTAGTCAAGATCAAAGTATAGTATCTGTTCTTCAGATGCTGCACTTCCAGTTCTTGTTCTCTTTTGGTGGAGGAGAAATCCTTCACGACTGAGACAATTTTTATTTTTGTGCCTTTTCTCCACGTTAAAAAACGACCCTGGTGTCTAACTCTGTCCCGTGGGGAGGCATAGTAAATAGGTACATTTGCTGGTGGGTCTCTTTTTGACGTCATTATGAGCAGGGTTTTATTTGAAAAATTTAAAGAAGCATATTGATTGTAGACCAACACCTATCATCGGCCGGTGCAAAATTGCTATAAGCATCACATGCAACCTCTCTTGTTCGAAATCCCAGCTTAAACTGTTAAAAAATTCTTTTCTCTTTGCAAGAGAGAGAAAGAGAAAGAGAGTAATAAGAAAAAGAGAAGAACGAAAGAAAGGGAGAGAGAGATAAAGAAATAGAGACATGCTAAGAAAACAAAGTGACTGAAATATTATTTTGTTTTTCAATTTTGAGGACAGCAGCCAGGTTTGACCTTTCACTGTGCACTCGGTTACATAAACAATCTCGGCTTGCACCTCTCTCCTGTCAAACTGTTGAGTTGGCAGGCCCAACATTTAGGACACCTGCACAAGCCAATCACTGCACACCTCTCCACAAGTACATGAAAAGTCTGGCACAAGGTTCACTCTCTGGGAAGCCCCCACCTCCCCAAAAAGAGAGCTTCCTCATTGTGCGAAAAAAAAAGGAATGCAAAATAAAATATGCCTGCATCTGAAAAGCAGTTTGCGTTTGCAGGACATAGATAATAGCATGTTTAGAGGTACTTGCTAAAAAAAAACATGGATATGCAATACTGTGGTGATGCGACAGGGGCTGGAACTTGGCAGACAGTACGAGCCCTATTAGGTTATAAATTCTATTTTACATCCGATTTCCATGACAATAAAAATATGGAGGTGTGAAACATTCATTGATCATCATTCAATCCCGGACAACGTCGGGTCTGCCTGTTAGTAATAATAATGAAGAAATATCACATGGAATCAAGAAAACTGAAACTGCATAATTGTAAGCCCCCCCCCCGCCAAAAAGTGTCAATCGATACCACACCAACCAGTCAAGGAAGCTCTAAGAGGATGAAAAGATCGAGGGGAGTAAGCACTAAACAGACCTCCACTGGATGAGAGAACTGGGAGCTTGGGGAAGCCATGAAAATGACAGGGAAGAGCAATGATTGCTACCAATGAGAAATCAATGGCAAACAGCTGTTGTGATAACGCAAATTAACTTGCAAAAGTTATTGAAAGAGGTGCAGAGTACTGGAAATCTAGGGAGACTTGTTGTCACTCAGACTCCAGGGAACACCACAGATTGCTGTTGGAGAGAAATATTTGATAGCCAGTGTGAAAACTCCAAGTGAGTAATAATAATGAAAGTAATAATAATAGCTAGTAGGAGCCGTGGAAATTGCATGGAATTAAAAACATATTTAACCAACAAATCTTTATTATTATATAAAAGGAACTTTTCGTGTGTGTCTGTGCGTGTGTGTGTATGTGAGTTTGTTTCCTATAGATTCGAAAACGGCTGGGTCGATTTTTATGAAATTTTATACGAAGGTACTTGATGTGCCTGACAGTGTTCTCAGATAGGTTTTGTATCGGAATGTCTTTGATAAGTGTCGATAATCGATAATTGTCCCCCCCAAAAAAAAGACTGGTGGTTGGTGCACCAGCTCAGATGTGGCCATCCTTTATGAGCAAATGGTGGCTTTATAGAGATATTAGCAGGCCGCCTGGTGCTGCTTGGTCATAAAATATCCACGAATATTATATTTTAATTAATGCAAATTTCTCATTTATTATGAATAGAAATATCGTAGGAATAAAATGTAACATTAAATTCTTAAAAAAAAAAGAAAAGATGAAGTAGAAAATAATGGAAAGAAACTGAGACATGGGCATGTGCGTATTAGATTTTTCTAAACAGCTCATTTCTTGTGAGTAAAAAAAAAAGAAAAGCTGAGATACGATAACCATTAGGTCAACTTGACACAGTCTTTAAAAAGTGTTTTCAAAGCTATTTATTCTTAACATAAGTAGTCTGTCATGTGAACGAGTTGCGCATGTGAAACAGATGACAAAGAGATAAAAATTTCTTGTGAGTAAAAAAAAAAAAGCTGAGATTGAAATCAAAATCTAAAGACAGGGAATCAAATACGATAACCATTAGGTCAACTTGACACAGTCTTTAAAAAGTGTTTTCAAAGCTATTTATTCTTAACATAAGTAGTCTGTCATGTGAACGATTTGCGCATGTGCATGTGTGAAACAGATGACACAGAGATAAAAATCCGATAACCCCACGTACGAATTTAAAAATTTTTACCCATTAGCAGCCCCTGTTCCTAGTAAAAACTAATAAAAAATGTCTGAATACCCTATATACCAAATTGTAAGTATGTAGATCGAAAATTCGTTGAGTATATAGGTTGAGAAGTGTCCTAACTCTCACACACATTCTCACTTTCATAGATGTACTAGCAGATCGCCCAGTGTTTTCTTGTAAAATATTATTTTCTAAAAAAATGAAGAATTCTTATTTACATATAAACAGAAATTCTATAGACATTAAACGTAACGTTAAATTCCTTAAAAAATGGAGTAAAAGAAACGGAAAAAAACTGAGACATGCTTATTTCTTGTAATTAAATAATAATACTCCAGCTGAGATCGAAACCAAAGCCTAAAGACTGTGAGTCAAATACGATAACCATTAAACCAGCTTGACACTGTCTATAAAAAGTGTTTTCTAAACCTACTTATTCTTAGCATAAAGAAGATGTCATGTTTTCCAGCCATGTATGTGCATTCGTGAAACAGTTGACAAACAGATAAAAATCCAACGCCCTCCACGCATCAATTTTTCAATTTTGACCAATTATCAACCGTTTTTTTTTTCTGAATGAAAATCGATTTAAAAAGTTTTCCACATGTCTGAAAATGTACTTAATTTAAGTCTGTAGATCAAAAATTCGTTGAGTATATAGGTTGAGAAGTGCTCTCACACACACACACACACACACACACACACACACACACACACACACACACACACACACACACACACACACACACACACACACACACTATTAAAAGATATATACAGGGTAGGCCAAAAGTCACTGAACTATTTTAATTTTAAATAAGTCTTTTATTTCTAATTTTTTTTTTAATTTCTTGATATTTAAAAAATTTTTTTTCAGATACTGAATATTAATTATGGAAAAATTCAGTATCGTCCAACGTACAAAAATTGTACAATTTTAATATCAAAATCAAGCCACAATAATTCAAACCCAAAGACCCTATCGAAGACATTTAAAGGTGAGAGATGCACCTATTGTGGCGATATCTAAAGGAAAAGTGTTTTTGTCAATAAGCCCCAATCTTTAATAGGGCTAAAACGAAAACATCAGTAGAGAAATAAGAGAAATAAGGCCGGAAACTTTGGAAAAGGTTATGGCAGAGGTAATAAAAAGACATCAAATTTGTGAAGTAGAAAATTGAAAGCATTTACTGGATGTTATTTTTCATATTTCACAATATGAGTTTCTTAATCTTACTAAGGTTAAATAACGTTTATCGCCTTTATTTTATGATATTATAATTTCATGTATATAACTTTTAAAATAAAAAAGTTATTTAAAATTAAAATGGGTCAGTGACTTTTGACCCACCCTGTAGATAGATAGGAAACTAACGTGTGCGAGAAGTTTTCTAATTCGTTAGAGGGAGATAACCTTATTTGCAGCAGACTTGGCAGTATTTTCTATGTATTATTTGCAATTTGTAGATAATTAAATATAAAAGTCAATATTACCATTTATACATGATTTGGAATCTTTCCCAAGAATGAAACCATTATAACAGAAGCAGCTGTAGGAACCTTCTTGATTCTGGCAAATTTGACTGCAGCCATGCATTGTGGAGTCACATTCATTAATATCTGAAAATAAGAAACATATATATATATATATATATATATATATATATATATATATATATATATATATATATATATATATATATATATATATAGATTTGTTGTTGATTTATTTTAAACGATAATGCGGTTAACTTATGTCTTCACCTTGAAGATCTTGCATCTTAGAAAATCGCCCACATTTTTATTTGGACGTAAACAAATAATATATATATATATATATATATATATATATATATATATATATATATATATATATATATATATATATATATATATATATATATATATCGATCCCTTCGATGTTTCCCTCACGTCTCCATAGACAATCGATACCTCTGTAAGGGCAGCTGACTGCACGTGTAATTGATAGCCAAATTTTGCACAATTCCTAACCACACCTCTCCTGAATCAACATTGCTTGGATCCAGTGGCAAAGAGAGGTCGAAGAACGACTGGAAACAATGTTGATATCTGGAAAACACATACACATGAACTCCCAAATTGTCACCCATTTTAGTACTTACCAGGCTCAATGTTGCTTAACTTAGGTGATCTAACGGGAACTGATGTGTCAACATAATTATGCCGTATATACACCCCTATATATATATATATATATATATATATATATATATATATATATATATATATATATATATATATATATAATTTAAAGGAGATTAGAACAATAGTCTAAAGAGCTGAGTGTATTTCAATGTAACAGTGAAATTACTAGTTTAATTAAAATACATTTGGACGTAAACAAATAATATATATATATATATTAAATTAAAAAAAATGTATTTTTTAAAACAGTAATCTAAGGACAGGCATGTTTCGGGGCCATACCCCTCTTCAGCATAGCTTGACTGTTTCTAGGAATCGAACTCCAGAAATTATCTATTTAGTATTTTTTCCTCATGACGCTAATGATTTGTATCAGATTTTAGTCAACGATAGAAGGCTGTTCCAATACAATGAAACCGCTGGATCGTCTTTGGCATATGTATGCATATTTTTTAAATAAATATTTGTATTTAGATCTCACATTCAAGATCGAGCACTTTACTTGATTTCTTTTCATCACATTCAGCCCCCCTCCTGTCTCTCTCTGCACACGCGCACACACACACACACACACACACACACACACACACACACACACACACACACACACACACACACACACACATACCATATATATATATATAAATTTATGGAAGTTTTTAACCTTTAAAACTATTAAAAAAAACTTATTTAATTTTTATATTTTTTATCATTCGTTGGAAAACTATTTAGTTAGTAAGTCATTAAATCACCTGCAACCAATGCATCAACTTGCTGTCTTGAATTCACAATAGTCCTAATGTTAATTTAAGAGATCATCATTCTATGAATAATACATCTTATACATTACTAATATAGTTTCGAATTTCCTTTATTATTCTGGTTAATTTTATACGATTTAAAACACACACACACACACACACACACACACACACACACACACACACACACACACACAAAAAAAAAAACTAAAAAACTTTTTCCTTTTACTCTGAGGCTGAATATCTTACTATCCTAAATTAATAAGAAACATTTCAAGTTTTTAAAAGAAAAAGTTAAAAAAATTGGATGATTTTTCATATACAAAAAAACCCTAAACTCTTCCCTTCTACTCTGATTCTGAATATTTTACTATCCTAAATTAATAAAAATATTTAAAGTTAAAAAAGACAAAAAATTCAATGATTTTTTTTTAAATAAAATATTTGCATCTTAACATGTTTTCAAAACAGTTTACCTATTTTATTCAAACTTTCCAAAGTTTTATTAAAGATGCTTCTATAAAGCTTTTTGCCAATTCTCGGTAACATTACAGCGATTACGTGGTCAAAAAAAGCTTAAAAAGAAGAGTTCTATTCTACAATACAGCGGGTAAAAATACCAGCACACAACTGTGAAAAAACAACATTACGTAAAATGCAAAACAAAACAAAGAAAACTCTTGTCTTTTACTCTGAAATAACGAAAAAAATTTAATTCTTTTTTTAAAAATAAAATATTTAAGTTTTTAATATTTAAGTTTTATCCATATATACACGCTTATGTATATGCTAATGTATGGACCTTGATGCTAGAACTTTGGAACTTTATTCACAGAAAACTGTGAAAGTCTAACGTTCTGAAATAAAAACACATTTACAAAGCATACATAAAATAATTCAACAGAAATATGCAATGGATTATCCGAAAGATCGAGAAAATAAGAAAAAAAAACACTGTAATGTTTGTAATGTATATATATATATATATATATATATATATATATATATATATATATATATATATATAATATTTGTAATATATATAATATTTGTAATATATATAATGTTTGTAATGTATATATATAATGTTTGTGAATGATTGTAATCTATATATATATGATGTTTGTAATGTATATATATATATATAATACTTGTGATGTGTATATATGTAATGTTTTTAGTATATATATAATGTTTGTAATGTATATATATATAATGTTTGTAATTTATATATATATATATATATATATATATATATATATATATATATGAGCAAATAGTTAATAAAATATGTTAAAAACACTTTATTTTATATATATATAATGTTTGTGATGTGTGTATATAATGTTTGTAATGTATATATATATAATGTTTGTGATGTGTATATATATAATGTTTTTAGTGTATATATATAATGTTTGTAATGTATATATATAATGTTTGTAATGTATATATATAATGTTTGTAATGTATATATATAATGTTTGTAATGTATATATATATATATATATATATATATATATATAATGTTTGTGATGTGTATATATATAATGTTTTTAGTGTGTATATATATATAATGTTTGTAATGTATATATATAATGTTTTAATGTATATTTATAATGTTTTAATATATATTTATAATGTTTTAATGTATATATATATATATATATATATATATATATATATATATAAATATATAATGTTTGTAATGTATATATACACTGCGTGTCAAATTAACGAGATAGCATATTTTTACCGGTTTCAGTAACGTACCGGTAGTTTTGTATCAAAAGCTTCGGAAACGTTGGCAATGCTGAGCTGTGCATACTGTGAAATTTTTGTAGTGTTTCCGCACAATGTAAACAACTTGCCATCGTAATTGCTGAATCCACGGTATTTGAGGTGTGTCAAATTATTAACAAGGCAGTTTGTTTCGTAAATGAAATGGGTCGTAAAGCTGGCTTGAGTAGTTCTGAAAAGAGTACTATTACAGAACAGCTAGCAAAAGGTAAAACTACCCTCGAAATATTAAAAATGATAGGAAGGTACCATCAAACTGTGAAGAAATTTGTCAAGGATCATACAAAGGTACGTAAGAGAGATGATAAAGGTAAATCTAGAGTTATTTTACGCCGTTCTCTACTCCAAATTAAACGTGAAGTTGTTAAGAATTCTGGGCAGACAAGTCGAGAAATCTTTAATCAAGCCAGATTGAAGAATGTCTCAAAAAGTACTCGATGTCGCCTTCTGAAAAAGTCTGAATTGGGCAGAGGACAACATGAAAACCGATTTTTCCAAAGTTTTGTTCACGGATGAAGTGCGTGTCACTCTTGATGGTCCAGATGACTGGAGCAAGGGATGGGTCCTAGATGGACGACATCGTCATCAGCGTTTAAGGCGCCAACAACGTGGTGGTGGGATAATGATTTGGACTGGGATTATCGGAGGTACTTTAGTTGTCCCATGGAGAGTCCTAAAAGGCATAAAAATGACGTCAAATGCTTACATAGCTTTTCTGACTGGGCTACGGAAGATGGAGTGGCCTTCGAATTCACCAGATTTGAACCCAATTGAGCACCTTTGGAGTTTCATGAAGCGACGCCTCTATGCAAGTGGACACCAATTAAAGAGCAAAGATGAGTTGTGGGATGCTCTCCAATGGGTATCCCGAGGAATAACTGTTGACAAAATCACAAATTTGACTGATTCTGTAGACCAACGGCTTTTACAAGTCATTCATAAAAAAATGAATCACAGATCCCCTACTAATTATGTCAACGTAGAAATTGCTATGTAGTTTTTGTGTTCTAAGGATTTTCCTAGTTCATTTAATGTTTGAAAATTATTTCAATAAACAAGTTATGGATATATTGTGTTTTTTCTAAACCTCGTTAATAACTTGAAACACTGAAATCAACAGATATTCCAATCTTCTGCCATAATTTCACTAATACTGCTTTAAATACTTTTATTTTCTGATTGGAGTAGCTGAATAGCATTTTAAGTACTTTCTCAAAGTTTCATGGATTTTTATTCACTCGTTCCTTAAATATTAAAAAAAAATGTAAACTCGTTAATAATTTCATACGCAGTGTATATAATGTTTGTAATGCATATATATATATATATAGATAAGGTTTTTAATGTATATATATCTATATAATACTAAAACTCTGTCGTTGTTGGTTGTTTGCTTGTTTGCTTACGCACTATCCTCCTCCTCCTACTACTACTGCTATGCCTCCTCTTCTTGCTACAACTATTACTTCTCCTCTTTATAACTACTACTGCACCTCCTCTTCCACCTCTTACTACTACTACTACTACTACTACTACTACTACTACTACTACTACGCTTCCTCTTCCTTATCCTACTATTACTACTACTGGTTGACATGTATTTTCCCTACTACTACTCTACTACTGCATTTTTTTTACATCGTTCATTTCCGTATTACGTTTAAGTTATTTTAAAGCAATTTTCTTACAAATAAATCTGCTATTTTACAATGTATTGTTTTACTGCGTACGTTTTCGGCGACCCAATTTTTTAAATTCATTTTAATTTTTCACGTTTAAATTAAAAGATATTTCAAAATTTGAATTTAACTTTAAATATTATGGTATCTGTTCAGTGCACATTTACCTATAAGTATGGCCAACCACTTATAATTCAATGGCTCTAAGTTTTTTTTTCAAGAATAAACAATTATAAACAGAACAACTCATAGAAATCTATCTATATTCTTTTTTCATTTTAATATACTTTCATAGAAATGTTTCTGTTACGTCACAAAAAACTATTTTCTTTACTTCAAAAGTTTCACGCTCTTACATTAATTTCATAGTTAATATATACTGACCCAACGGGTCATGGGTAGTCTAGTATATATATAATGTTTGTAAAGCATATATATAATGTTTGTGATGTACATATATATAATGTTTGTAATGTATATATATATATATATATATATATATATTATGTTTGTAATGTATATATATATAATGTTAATGATGTATATATATTTTATATATATATATATACATAAACATACATGTATATATGTTGTATATTTATTATTATTGTTTTTGTTATTCTTGTTGTTTGTTATTAGGAGAGTCTTATTATAGGTGATGTTGTTGAGTCTTAGGGAGAGATGTTGTTGTAAGAGGGATGTTGTTGTAAGAGACATTTTATAACACAGATATGTAAGACATATAATAACAATTTTCACTTTACCTTTTAATAGAATTACAACACAAAGACGACGTTTATAAAAACACATGATGGGTTTATTTCTTATCCCGACCGACCGTGGTTTTCTGAGTCAAGAATCCAAAGCTTCACATTCTAAATTTCAAAAGGCCGTCTCGCTTCTAGACGTTTGAATCCCAACTGCAGACTATCGTCTGTCGTCCTCAAACTCCCTCTGAATCTCCCCCAGTTTCTCTTCCTTAACTCTAAAGTTTTCTAATTATATCGAGAACTTCCCATTTTCCATGACGCCATACACATGTTAAAACATGTGTCTTCTTTCACGTGTTCTGGAAATGCGTGTCCAAAACTTTTTCCTTTGTTTACAAAAGGAATTTTAACCTATATTCCCAGTAACCTATTTTTCCAATATGTTAAAAACATGTTTATTATATTATCTTGTAGTTGCATTCTTTCAATTGAATTTTCATAACAGAATTGACAACGCACATTCTTTTCTTTAAACTATTTTATCTCTAAGCTAAACAATGGTTTGTTTTACATTCCATTTTCTAATTTTCTCTCGTAATCTATTTCTAAAACTAATTTACGAGGTTCGAATTTCGTCTATTCTATTTCATTTTCATTTTAACTAAATCTTTCTATTTTTATACTTACATGAAAAGGGGACAGCCCTTATCATGTAACATATATTTTTGTTTCATATGTATGTACATACATAAACATATACGTATATATATATAAATATATATATATATATATATATATATAAAAGTTCTTTAATTTTTAAAATTTTAAAATTTTTTCTTACCTGATGATATTAATAATGATTGAAACGGTCCGCACATCATAGCAAGATACACAACATGAAGCAAACATTTTCCCTTATGTTAGTTTTGAAATTTATATGATTACAGAAATAAAGCTTAATATTAATTTTACTTATTTTTGTTTGGGTTTACTTGGTTTACTTTTTATTGGTATATGTACATTGTCATTGGTTAATATATTTTAATATATAAAACCTTTGGATAAAAAATAATTAGTAATATATATATATATATATATATATATATATATATATATATATATATATATATACATACAATTATATGAATGCAACTTTGTCTGTGTTTCATTCGTTATAGACTCAAAAACGGCTGGACTGATTTTTATGAAATTTCACACAAAGATACTTAGTGTGCTTGGCAGTGTTTTAAGCTAGGTTTTGGCATCGAAATGTTTCAAACAAGTATCGGCAACAAATATTCGCTATCTATTGTACGTATGCAAATGAAAATGACCGGCTATTTTTCCAGGTTGTTGCTTAGCGATGAGCCAGATTGATGCTGACACCGTTATTTATGTTATGGAATTGTTCATACTACTACTATGACACACTTCACAGCTCACACACATACGCACACATGCACACACGATCATTATGTTTTCTCTTTCTTTTTTTTTTGACGACGTAACTCCTTATTGTTGTTCTGTTAATTGGAAAATAGTTCTTCCATTTTATTCATTAACTTGACTTTAGTTAACACTTTTAATAACATTTATACAAATACAAATTCATTAACTTAACAAAAAATGATTTTTTCTTTGACTAACTAATCAAAACAAAGCACTCCTCCTAGCAACAATAACACCACATTACTTATGCATTTATTAAATTTCTCTCTTTTCTCATTTTATCTTCTCATAAATTTCAAATGATATTTTTTTTTTCGAAAATTTATATTTTTACATATTTATTTTATCTTACACTTCATAAGCATAAAAACGGCATTAAATCAACCCCCGACCAAGGTCGGGTAATACTGCTAGTATATATATATATATATATATATATATATATATATATATATATATATATATATATATATATATATATCTATATATATATATATATATATATATCTATATATCTATATATATATATGTATGTATATAGATCTCTATATATATATATAGATCTATATATATCTATCTATCTATATATATATAGATCTATATATATATATCTATATATATATCTATATATATATAGAAATATCTATAATATAAAGCTGAATGTCTGTGTGTGTATATGTGTGTGCGCGTGTGTGTGTGTCTGGTCATGAATAGGCTCCTATATGGGTGATTATTTTAAAAAAACTGCTTGCATATAATGATTGAAGATGTATCGAGACATAATTTTATTATAACATATTTCTTCAAACTGAAACATAATTATCAAAGTATACTTACCCAGATAGATATGAAAAGTATTTATTAAAGTTTGTGCCTATTTCCATTCTATGGAGGCCAGCCACGAACGCAGACCCCACAATTTTATTATACCATCCCTATTTAAGTTAAAACATGCTTATCAAAGTATTCTTATGGATATCTATATCAAAAACACTTGTAAACGTTTTTTTTTTTTTAAATTTTTAAATTTTTTATTTCCATACTTTGTGGACAAGGGGCGAATGCAGACCCCACAATTTTAATGAACCACCGTTCTGCCAGATGAAACATACCCATTCCTGTGTCTCGATACATCTTCTATCACTATATGTAATCAGTTTTTTTAAAATAGTCAACCATATAGGAGCCTATTCGTAACCAGACACACACAACGCAGACATTCAGCTTTATATATATATATATATATATATATATATATATATATATATATATATATATATATATATATATATATATAACATATAATGCAATGATAAAGTCATTTAATATACAATCATAGTTACCGAGGCATTTGTTTCCTTCTTGACGAAATCTAGGCCGACAATAGCATTGATATCCGCCGTCTGTATCATTGCACAATTGTGAACAGTTATGTTGCCCGGTGGCGCATTCGTTGATATCTGCAGAATAGACAAACAAAGAAAAGAACATAAATAGTACTATATAATACATAATATTGGCATGCTGCCAGGTGTTGCCCAGTCATAAATACGCTCGAATATAATATTTTAATTCATGCAGATTTCGTATTTATTATGATAGCGACAATTCTCCATTGATTATTATATTGTACCCAACATATAGTAGTGATTTCAAAAGTTAAAAAAAAATGACTCGGGTGCCATCAGCTAGAATCAAAACCAAAAATATATTTCCTCAGCAGTATTTGGTGGGATCCTTCTATCGATTCAGTAGATATCTCACTGCTGATGCAATTCTCTATCTATATAAGAGCCAGGTACGTCCAAGGATGGAGTACTGTTGCCACATCTGGGTAGGAGCTGCTAGAAAGAACTTATCCTGCCTTGATAGAGTTCAAAATAGACTTCTTAGCCTCATAGGGGATGTCCTTTTCTCTTCCCTGCAGCCTTTTTCTCACAGAAGAGATGTTGCGAGTCTGTCTCTGCTTTATCGTTATTTTCATGGAAAGTGTTCGACTGAGCTCCAATCTATGGTCCCCCCTCGCCAAAGTTTCACAAGAAAAACCCGTCTAGCAGAAAACACTATTAATAATTTCCCCCACTCTTTATCTGTGTCTAAACCTAACCGTAGATTCCATGAGGAAAGCTTCTTTCTTAGAACTGCACGCCTATGGAATTGTCTTCCGTTTTCCTGCTTTCCAGCTGACTACAATATGGTTGTCTTCAAGTCTAACGTAAACAAGTTTTTTTAATGAGCCGTGCCATATAAGTTAACAAATTTACCGAATTTCCATTACTAACAATTACTATATTGTCCAATTTTCTACTGTACACTCTTTAACCCTTATCCTCAAGTGGCCTCTTGCCCTTATTAAATGGTGATGCTTATGTGAAAAAAAAGAAAATAAGTATTTGCTGCCAAATGACCTAAGGACAGATGGATTTCAAAACTTTAAACATAAACACAATTTAACATATAAATGTGTATTTGCACACGTGTAGACGAGAACTTTAAGTCGATTTACACCTGCAAAGTTCCAATTTTTCAATTTTGACTCCTTGACAGTTTTTTTATTTTTTCCGGCTAAAAACAAAATTGAATTCGTTCCAATCTTTCAAGTTTGTAGACCAAAAATTGACAGTGTAATTTGGTAGAGACCATTCCTCATACACGAACAGAAACAATGCCATTAATTTTATTTGTCTTAAATAAGCATTTATATGTCACTTATTGTAATTAGTGTATAATTTTATTATTACTATTACTAGTAGGACCCGTGGGAATTCCACGGTAGTTAAAAGCTTTAAAAACACATCAGTAAAAAATTCCTAATTGTTATATTAATCTCAGTCGTAACACACTTGACGTCATCACCAGAAGTTAACTGGCCCGCTCAACTCAATTACCCTCATCCAGTCAAATAAAAAGGAAGGTATAAAGCCTGGGAGGATAATCTCATTAAAACAATTGTCAATTCATGTGAGGATAATCTAAAGTACTAACACACCTACAACCATAATTTGAGGGCGTAATGACGTCATCACCGGAAGTTAACCCACCCCTCTATTGCGTATTCCCCACCCACTCTAATAAAAAGGAAGACATAAAGCCTGGGAGGATAATCCTATTAAAACAATCGTTAATCCATGTGAGGATAATCTAACACTTACAACCATAATTTGAGGGAGTAATGACGTCATCACCGGAAGTTAACCCCCCCTGTACTCGCCCATCCCTTATCCACTTTGATAAAAAAGAACGTATAAAGCATGGGATGATATTCTTTGTAAAATAATCGCCAAACTATGTTAGTGCTGGAAGTATTTGTTTCTCATTAATTAAAATTTGCGATGATGATGATTTTTTGTGACGTTGGACGTCGGACAAGTAAATCAATATATAGATCATTATTATTATTATTATTATTATTATTATTATTATTATTATTATTATTGTATATAAGTATATACAGGGTATAAGTATTTGGGAGTGTTGGAGGGTGTAGGCATCATGAAAAGAGAAATGAAGGAGAAAGTCAAGAAGGAGTATTTTAGAAGAGTGTAACTAATTGCAAAGTCGAAATTGTATGGAGGAAACCTAATGAAAGCGGTGAATGCATGGGCAGTCAGTATTTTGAGATACAGTGCGGGAATTTTAGAATGGCCTAACAAGGAGCTGCATGCCATAGATATCAAAACAAGAAAAGTTTTAGCAATGTTTGGTATATTCCACATTCGAAGTAGCGTAGCAAGGTTGTATCAAAAGAGGAAAGATGGTGGGAGAGGATTGAAAAGTGTAAAAGATTGTGATAGAACTGAGATGTCGTTGAAGGAGCATGTGGTTAGAAGTGAAGAGTGGATGCTTAAGGTTGTGGCTAATGAAGTGGAGGTATTTGAGATCAAGGCTGATTATGTGAAACATATGGATAGAGAAAGGGCAGAGAAACTGGCTAGGAAGAAAATACACGGAATATATAGCAGAAGTGGCTGATGAAAGATCATGGCAATGGCTTAGAGCTGAATATCTGGCTAAGAGTACTGAAGCTTTTGTTTGTGCAGCACAAGAGCAGGCATTAGGAACACGATTGTTCAAAAAAGTGGTTCTAGGAGAGGAAGTTGCTGCAGAATGCCGGATTTGTGGTAAGACCTCAGAGTCAATTGCACACCTTGCAGCAGGGTGTAGTGGATTAGCCCAGAGAGAGTATCGCAGAAGACATGGTCGCATGGGACTCAGGATATATTGGGAAGTTTGTAAGAAGGTTGGGGTGAAGTATGCTGGAAAGTGGTTTGAGGAGGTACCTGATAAAGTGAGAACAAGTGAGGATGGCAAGGTAGAGGTATGGTGGGACAAAAGTGTCATAAAGACCAAGTAATTGGAACATAATCGTCCGGATTTGGTTGTCATTGACAAAAAACTGGCAGATTGTAGACTTCTCAGTACCCTGGGACAGGAATGTGAGAGAGAAGGAGAAGTGGAGCAATTATGCTCCATTGGCCTTGGCGGTAAGGCATATACACTGGGTTAAAACACAAATAATCCTGATCGTAGTAGGTACGCTAGGAGTAGTATCAAGTCGTCTGGAAGGACAATTGAAAAAACTATGAATCCCCAATGTTTTAGGCAGCCTTCAGATTTCTGCTATTGTAGGTACCACCAACATCCTTAGGAAAACCTTTGATCTTTAAAGTTCCTGGTTTGGAGCCGGGATTGAGGGAAATCCTCTGGAAATGAATTTCATCCCTTTCCAGGGAGACGTTGATAAACGAAATCAGAATTATTATTATTATTATTATCATTATCATTATTATCACTATCATTATTATTATCATTATTTTCATCATTATTATTATTAATATTATCATCCTTATTATTATCATTATTATTATTATTATTATTATTATTATTATTATTATTATTATTATTATTATCATTATTATTTTTATTATTATCATTAGTATCATTATTATTATTATTATTATTATTATTATTATTATTATCATTATTATTATTATTATTAGTATCATTATTATTATAATTATTATTATTATTATTATTATCATTATTATTATTATTATCATTATTATTATTATTATCATCATTATTATTATCATTAGTATCATTATTATTATTATTATTAGTAGTAGTAGTAGTATCATTATTATTATTATCATCATTATTATTATTATTATTATCATCATTATTATTATCATTAGTATCATTATTATTATCATTATTATTATTATTATTATTATTATTATTATTATTATTATTATTATTATTATTATAGTAGTAGTAATCTCAAACTTTGGATGTTTTTAGTTAGATTTTTCTTTCTTCAACATCAGATCAATTTCTTTGACTCAAACTTTGGATGTTTTTAGTTAGATTTTTCAATTTCTTTGACTTTAGAATTCAAGCTGTATTAGCACCATCGCCGTCCCAACAGGCAAGCCTTTTGCAAAATTGTAAAAGAAATTGTCTTGTATATCTGATTAAGCCATTTATGGTGGCTTTTTTGTCATATTCCCAAGCTTTTCAATTATAATTGGTATCACCTTGACTGTCATACAGTCCGAGGTGTTGATATATTATTATTGTTTTATTACATTCTTGAATTTATGATTTTTTATTTTTTATTTATTTTTTAAAATTTTTTATTCATTTATTTATTTATTTATTTTTTTTAATTCAAGCTATACCTTAACACTTTCGCTGTTCCCAACAGGCAAGCCTTTTGTAAGATTGTAAAAGAAATGTCTTGTCAATCTGATTAAACCATTTGTGGTGGCTTTTTGTTATGGTCTGAAGCGTTCCAATTACAATGGGAATCACCGTAACTTCTTTACATTTCTAGAGTCTAATTCCCATTTTAGATCTTTTTTTTTGTTCTTTCTCTCGCACTCTGGTATCGAAAGGGCAGGCTACGTCAATAATTAAGCAAGTTCTCTTGTTTTTATTTAGTAAATTATATCAGGTCTGGAGTGTTCAAAGACATCATCATAATAATAATAATAATAATAATAATAATAATAATACACTTTTCTTTATTTTTTTTATCTTTTCCTTTTCCTTTTTTCAATTATTTAAATGCTGTTAATTTATTTCATTTTTTAAATATCATGGGACTCCAAATCTTGATCAAGATCTGTTGCAAAATTTTTCCAATTTTTATTATGGACTCTACCTTTGTATAAGTTGTTTTTAGTTTCTTGCCTCTTTAACACCTACGTAGTTGGCTCATCAGATAGTGAAGTCTTGTAGTGAAGGTAGGTGTAGTGGTGATGTAGCAGCCTAAATGATGAAAATGAAAGGTTCTGATTCTTCTTCTCGACAGATTACCAATTAATGGCAGACAAATTGATGACATTATACGAATAATGTATGTACAGTTCCCACACTGGCATCAAACTGTGCACTTATTGTCTCTATAGACACACGACGGTCCTTATCCATGAAATTCTTTATTTGGCCAATCAACTCTGAAGACTTGACTTGCTTAGTTCTCCCACACCTCTCATCATCTCTCACAGATTCCCTGCGTTCATTGAATCTCTTACGCCACTCAAAAATAATGTTTGATTCCTACAAGATGGTTAAAAAATCAGTCTAAAGCATTCAACACGTTTCTGTGGCATTTTTTTTCTAAGTTTAAAACAGAATTTTATTGCATAAATAATTTTAAATGCCTGCACAAAAAAATCTGGAAACTTATTGAAGGCACCTCGTAACATTGGCATAATAATAATAATCAATTTGTAACATTGTGTGGAACCAATTCTTTCACTTCAATAGTATTTATAGAAAAGACTGAGACTAACAAAAAACACGTATGTGAAGAAAGTATAGAGTTCAGTAAAAAAAAAAAAAGTAAGGGTGATGCCAACCAAAATACTGATATGTTTTATAGAAAGGATTAAGAATCTTATTAACGATTCGATGGGTGGCATTTATTTCATACTTTTTTTTTTTTGGGGGGGGGTCATAAATAAAAAAAAAAGTTAAACATCGTACTTTTGCATCTGCCCTCTTTGTCTTCGTACCCTTCTGGACAGAGGCATGTGTAGCTCCCCATTGTATTCTTGCATTTTTTCTCCTTGCCACAGACGTTAGGGTTTGCTTTGCATTCGTCAAAGTCGATGTCACATTGTGGACCTTCCCAACCTTCATTGCATATGCAACCCTGTTTGTTGTCGCAGATACCGGAACGGCAGTTGCAGGGATGCTTGCAGTTCTCTCCGAAATGGTAACTGTCGCATTCTGAAGAAAAGAAAATAACGAAACCATTAAAAAAAAATTAATAAAAACTCAATCATTAAAAAAGAATCAGATGAACCCCCCCCCAAAAAAAAACAAACAAACAAACAAGCAAGCAAACAAACAAACAAACACATCTATACTTTATCTATTACACAACAGCGTACACACACGCCTAAAAGAAAGCTCGGTTATCTTTACGATTATTGTTTCTCCTCCCTATGTTAAGAATGTCTTTTTTTTTTTGCGTAAATAATAACTTGATAAAACGATAAAACAAAGACCGGCTTGCAACGTATCTTCTGTGGGAGAGAGGTTGCAGGGAAGAGAAAAGAGCATCCCCCACTAAGTCACGAAATTTATTTTGTACTCTGTCAAGGCAGGATAGGTTGATTTTAGCAGCTCCTTGACAGATGTGCCAGCAGTACTCCATCCTTGGATGTACTTGGCTTTTATATAGATAGAGAATTGCATCAAGAGTGAGATATCTTCTGGAGCGGTAGAAGGATCCCACCATTTTCCCATTTTTCATGGATGGTGCAGCCTGGACCAGGACCTGTTCTTCATACCTGCCCCAGATTGTGGGTTCTTTGTGCATGTGAAAAAATCTACCTTTGACGGTTCTGGAGGCTTCGACGCCAGTTCTCGGTTCAAATGGCGTCTTTGGGGAACCAGCTACCCGATAAGGTCATAAACCAGCCCATACTAAAGGACTTCAAAGTGGCCTTGGGCAGACGCTGGTCGGACCTCCACGGTTATTCCCCTGTATAGTTTCTCTTTATAATTAGCTCCCTAAATTCTCACTGACTTTTTCCCTTTGTAAATGGCAATCGCTTGTGCGTTTATTCTTTGCCAATCAAACGAATTACTGAATGAGTGTCATTTTGAAGTTTCATCGTCGACCACATATCACAGTCAAACAAGTATACAGGTCAAATATTTGCGTTGTACATTGTCACTCTTGCATACAACGTGATCCCTGTGTTTTGGAAAATTGTCAACAACTGCCTGAAGATTCTTCATGTTAGATACACATTAATTTATAGGTATAAGATTAACATTATTTCTTGTGCCTATCATTCTAATCTAGTTTAATTAGCATAGGAGATAATCCCTTTCCATAAAAAGAGATACAGGGTGTAATGATGAAATTGTCGCCCTAGAAAAGATGACATCACTCCATTTCCATTTGATAAAGACCGGTTTTCTATTTTTGTTGGACACCATGCACTAGATGGTCAGTTGTGTACAAATCCTAAGAGTGATTGGAGACTTCTGTTATGTCTGAAAGTGACACAATGTTTGACTAATGAGATTGGAGATGTGCCGCTGTACAACTCATGCTCTCTACCAATCCAAGTTATGACAACAGGGCCATTCCTAATACCTTTAAAATGCATTGATGGATTGCCAGGAATAACACGGTCGTGCCCAGGGTGACGAAAACAAAGTTTCCAGCCACGGTTATGGTCTTTGGTGTGGTTTTAAGTGAGGTTCACATCATGCCACCTCACATCTTCGAAGTCGACTTGAAAGTCAACACCAAAGTGTACCTGGATGTGATGAAGATTGTGGTGACCTCCTGGTGCAGACAGGTGGCCACTTGCAGATCCTGGGTATGACAGCAACATTCAGCACCAAAGAGACCCAGACTTGTCTTCAGAAGGAGTGCTATGACTTTGTATCCTTCTCTCACTAGCTCCCACTCCTTCTCTGAACCCGCTGAACCTCTTCGTTTGGTCATACGTCGAGAACATCACCAACATGACCTCCCATAACACCAAAGCCAGCCTGATCGCTGCCATCAACCAAGTATTTGCCGAGCTCTCACCAGCACTTGTGCTCCCAGTTCCGGACCCATATCAAAGCGGTGATTGAGGCTGAAGTTGGCTACATTGAAGAGATGTCAGCTCTACTACATAATCAAGTTACCTGCATTGATTTGTTTTAATAAAACTTTTAAAATAAAGCTGTAGTGTTGTTTTCTTTAAGGTGACAAATGTATCGTTCCACTCTGTAATGCATGGGAGAATGATATCATGACAGAACAGATACCACACTACCTCCTTTCCACAAAAAAGAAGGTAATGTCCGAGAGGATAATATAATGACAAAAAAACATAGACTACAATACCTCACTTACGCCAAAAGAGTAGATAATGTTTGAAAGAATAATACAATAGAACAGGTGCTACACTAGTAATTGTCTGTATTTTTGAGATGAGGTGTTTTCATTTATTAAGATTGTTACCCAAAGGTGCTGGGTTCAATCCTGAACGAAGGCAGTGAAAAGTAACATTCAAAACAGAGAATCAGCAACTGTCCTACAGCCTAGCTGGAGTCTGAACACGGTACCCCTGTACCTGGAGTACTGAACACGGTACTCTGAACCCGGTTGGGTTTGAGACTTCTAACAAACGGTTCCCCAGTTTGATATAAAACACCTGATGAAGGCCAGAAGGCAAAACGGTCGAAACGTTGTGACTATAACAACCAAGATGAGGAAGTCAGTCCGACAATCTCAATAAAGGTGCTACACACTACTCCCCATAAATTGAGCATTGAAAGATAATACATTAATAGAAGTAATAGTATAGTTCGGCTTCAGACACAGATAAAATATCTCCATTAGTAGTAGGTTCTTCTTCTTCTTCTTCTTCTTCTTCTTCTTCTTCTTCTTCTTCTTATTATTATTATTATTATTAATAATAGTAGTAGTTGTAGTAGTACTCACTAGGGGTTCTCACACAGGCGACCATCAGCGAACGCTCGCTGGTAATAACTTATGGTGTTCCCTGGAGTCTGAGTCACAACAGGTCTCCCCAGAGAGAAGACTGAGGCTACAAAGCGGACGGTAACCATGAAAACAGCTAAAATACTAACAAAAACATTCCACGAAACTGGAATCAAAGGGAAGACCAAAACCATGCAACGCGCCGCACAAAATGAAATACTTACTGGAACACGCGAAACCATTCGATTCAAGTTTGTAACCGATTTCACAGTTACACCGGAAACTGCCCTGGGTGGTGTTTGTGCATGTATGCTCGCATGGCGATTTTAAGCAAGGGTCCACACCTGCATTTCAAGAAGAAAAGAAAAAAATGTACTGCAATATATTTAGTTTTTACTTCAATTATGGTGTGTTAATTTATATGCATAAAATATACATTTGTTCATAGCCTTTTGTAACTCATTGATTTTATGCATCGTTACATACATAAAACATGCACTTATTTACAGCGTTTTGTAACTCATTAAATTCGTGCATTTGTTTTTTCATTATTCATTTTCCATCAGATTAGGATATTATTTCCATGATTATATATATATATATATATATATATATATATATATATATATATATATATATAAATATCTTTATAATTTAAAGCGAATAGGCTCCTATATGGTTGACTATTTTTAAAAAAAACTGATTACATATAACGATAGTATATAGTATAACGATGTATCGAGACACAGGAATGGGTATGTTTGATCCTGCAGAACCGTGGTTCATTAAAATTGTGGGGTCTGCGTTCGCGCCTAGTCAACAAAGTATGGAAATAAAAAATTTAAAAATTAAAAAAAAAACGTTTACAAGTGTTTATGATATAGATATACATAAGAATACTTTGATAAATATGTTTTAACTTAAATAGGGATGGTATAATAAAATTGTGGAGTCTGCATTCACGCCTGGCCTCCATAGAATGGAAATATGTCACAAAGTTTAATAAATACTTTTCATATCTATTTGCGTAAGTATACTTTGATAATTATGTTTCAGTTTGAAGAAATAGGGTATAATAAAATTATAGAGTGTTCGTTCGCGCCTGACCTCCATAGAATGGAAATATGTTACAAAGTTTAACAAGGTTTTTTAATATAGATCCACAGAATATTGTGATAAGTGTTTCAGTGTGAACAGGTATGGTATAATAAATTATGGGGTTTATCTATTTTATTTTTACTTTCATCATATTTTGCTTTGGTTTTGATACCTCCGAATTCGAAGCTATCTCTTTAAAACCCTTCCTTTTCATAACCTATCATACTTTAATAAATCAGAGTCCATTTTCTGTAGGCTGTTTTTGGACCCAGTCAACGACGGGTACTTTTGCTAGTCTATATATATATATATATATATATATATATATATATATGTATATATATGTGTGTATATATATATATATGTATGTATATGTATATATATATGTAGGACAACAAGAGTATGAACTGAAGACACAAAACTATATATTGGTGGATATAGAATTGATAATTTATTTAATAATGGAATACAGGCAAAATTTGGGGGATATAAGGGACTCTTTATGGCAGGGCATTTCGAAGCCTAATGCTTCTCATCAGAAGAGTAGAGAAGCTGATAGGTAGCATGGGGATATGTGGCATCTAGCGTAAGGTTCATTATGGACGAAAGAGATTAAGAGGAATTATAGAATGTTGGGGGAAGCTTTATTGAATTCGAAATAAATAAGGAGAAGCTTATTATATATAGTATGATATATAAGATTATATATGGTCTGAATCTCAATACAATGTTAAAGACTGTAAAACAAATAAAGTTCCAATTGTCCAGAGAATGAGACTTGCGTTGTTATGAACATTTGTTTCAGGTAAGCCGACACGGTCAAGAGATGTGAAGGAGATACGTTTTGCTTTTATTTTATAAACCCCTTCAAAAGGATCGATGTGCCATAAATATAAACATTGACTCCAAATAAGCAGACATCATCCTTCCCTCCCCCATGCATACGTAACAAACGGAGGTGGAGAATAACGACTTCAAGAAAAGAAAGTGATGCTATTTACTTTATGTTTCAATTATGGTAATTATGTAATGCACATACAATGACACATACGTTTATTCATAGTGTTTTATGCTTATGAAGTTTACTGCATCAAAAAATGTAACTTTCTATGACTGCGCACCAACCATGGTTTGATTTCATTTTTATGTTAATTTTTATGCTAATTTTGATTTTATTTTATTAATAAACAACATTTTTAAGCCATAAACGCACCACATATTGTGAACTATTGTACTTGTATGTTATTTCTCCAAATCAAATCATCTTATGAGTTGCTCAAAGTAAAGACGAAGCGTTTATGAATATATAATTTTGATTATAGGCCAAATTTGTTTCCATCTTGACCAGCCCTCAATCAAATTACCACCATCCTCTCCCCTACCAAATTACTACCATCCCATCCAACCCCACCACCAAATTAGTACCATTTCCTTCTCGACTACCAAATTAGTATCGCCCTGTCCACCCTCTACCACCAAATTAGTATTATTCTCTCCGCCACTATCAAATTAGTACCATCTCGTCCCCCCCCCACCACCAAACTAATACCATCCCGTTCACCCTTCCACCACCAAATGAGTACAATTTTCCCTTCCACTATCAAATTAGTGCTTTTCCATCCACCAACACCACTAAAGTAGTACCATCCCTTCACCCACTACAAAATTAATACCATCCTCTCTCTCCTACCAAATTACTACTATTCCTTACCCACTATGAAATTACTAACACCCCCTCCACCCCCAAATTACTACCATTCCCTCATCTACTACCAACTTATGAGCATCCTCTTCATCACCAAATTAATAATCATGCCGTCCACCCTCAGCACCAAATTACTACCATCCCCTCTCCCATTAAATTAGTAACATCTCGTCCACCTCCAGCACCGTAGAAACGGACACTCGGGGTTGATTACTTACGTCGGCAATGTTTCTTGTTTTCACTCAATTCAAAACCGTTCTCGCAGTAACAGACCGCTTTCTTATTCGCGACAACACAAATCTGGGAACATTCTGCTTCTTGACACAACTCGTTATCTGCAAAGCAACATCGAACAGAAAAAAATATTATACGATGATAATTCTCGATCTTTATTTCTTTTTTGTTACAAATGGGTCACCACTTATAAAGAAGCCAAATGAGGATAAAGATAAATGGGTGTACGGTTGTTATTGGGACAACAGCATAGTAATCAGTGGTAATTTGGAGCAATGAGATTATTCGAGAGGGCGTTAAAACAAGAGCTTGTAGTGTGGACTGGTGGATATATTATACATATCCCCCAGTTGTACAAAATAGGAAAAATGAATTGCTTTGAGGAAGGAAAGGACAACGCGTTTACTTGAATTAAACGAACTAGAATTTATTTCGTGAAGAAACACATGAAAGAAAAGGGTACATTTGAGTTTGGCGTGTGTCTCTTGCTGTTTACTGGTGAGAAGGAAAGTCTATTGTCGTAGAGAGAGAAAGAGAGAAAGTCAATCCCATTTGGAGATAGAAAACGTGTAAGGTGTACGTACTGTCAGTTAACTCTTGCCCCTACACATATAGTAGCAGGGGATGTGATGTGAGTGGGCACGCGCGCCCCGAAAGGGGCGTATGGTCCGTAGACCACTCAGCTCGGAAGGCGAGTTGAAAAGGAGGAAGCAGCTTATTGCTTTTGCTTTTATAGTTGTTTCCGGTGGTCTTTTGTGCATGTGTGGATTTCCTTTGAAAGGGAAGTGACGTTGTCCATGTGTGCGTACATGTGCGCGTATGTGTACGTATATGTGTGTACGTTAGCGTGTGTGTGTATACACGTGAATGTGAGTGTATGTACGCGAACGTGAATATATCTACTTGCGTGTACAAGTGCGCGTATATTTGTGTGCGCGTATGCATATGACAAGAAATATGGCTTGAGATGTGAATGCGTGTTTTTGTGCGCGACTAGGAAAGGTTCCCACAAGCTTATTTACGTTGGATTAAAAACAATATTATAGTCAGCTGAAAAGCAGACCAGAGTTCACAGGTGGGCAATTCTAGTAAATAAGCTTCGTTCATGATTGAGACTGGAGTAAATTATTGTTTGTGGTT
>NC_136516.1:80606678-80609178 GCF_053919585.1 Euprymna scolopes | reverse complement strand
CACACACACACACACACACACACACACACACACACACACACACACACACACATATATATATATATATATATATATTATTTATTTGTTTTTGCTTTGCGATACGTTTTGAATGAATTCAATTATTTATACAAAAGTGCATTTTTACCTAAATGCGAGTTGGGATAATTTTTCCTTTTACTAATTTGCTACCCCCAAATGGGAAGCGGCATATATATTGAAATATAATTATTCACTGACACATGTTTCGTCGTCTGCAATTCACCAGAGTGGCTGAATCTAGCGAGATTCGAAATCGGGACCCCGTAGAAAGAAGCCTAAACTTCTTCCACTGGTCTATCTTTCATGACTGCTGAAAATATCACTATTTACAGAGATGTTATTTATTTATTTTTGTTTTTCAATTATTTATACGAAAATCTTGCTAGATTCAGCCACTCTGATGAGTCATAGACGACGAAACACGTGTCAGCGGATATATATATGAGTTTTTCTCTCTTTCTGACATTGATATTAAAAGCCCACTTTTTTATTTAAAAAATTATTAAAATAAATTTTTAATACACTCAGTTATGGATATGCGAGCGACTACATGAAGGTTAACTAATTTGCATATTCTTTAAATTAATTACTTATTAATTTTTGATGATTTATTAGATGATTGGTTTCATTTTACTATTACGTTGAATTTTATTTATGCATAGTTTCTACATTCTGCAAAAATGTGGAGAATTTAAGATAAAAACGTTATAAGACACGGAAATATTCTTATCCTTCTCTCTCGCGCTTGCTCTCTGTCTGTCTGTATGCCTGTCTGTCTGTCTGTCTGTCTGTCTATCTCTCTCTCTCTATATATATATATATAGATAGATAGATATAAGTGAATATATCAATGTGTATGTGAAAACTCTACCAAACTCCTCTCTAAATATTTAGTCTACAGAAATGGTAAATCGAATAAAACATTACTCTCGCAAAATTAAACTTTCATAGCTCAAAGTCGCTTTATTTTAACCTTTCACATCCATCTATTTCGATGACAATAAAAATATTAGAAGTGTGGAACACTCGTTGATCCTCATTCAATCCCGAGAAACTACAGGTCTCCCTCGAGTTTGCACTAAATAAATAACCCAACTCGATCTATTTTGGTTCTAATTTCTACTGAATTTATGTTTTCAAAGATCAAAGAAACTTGCTAAAAAGGCAACTGTCCTAAATATGTTTGCTTTTCTTTGTGGTTTGGAAACAAGAGAAAGAGTTTATCAGCTTATATACCAGGTGATAATGGAGACTTTTGCACCGTAGTTATGTTCTCTTTTCATATCCATCTTTCTTTAATGCATACTGCTTCGTGGAACTTCTTCCAAACCATCCTCCATTGGAGAAGGAAGCAACTTTCTCAAATACGTCTGCTTTTCTTCATAATTCAGAAGCAAGAGAAAGAATTTATCAGTTAATCTGCTACGTTCTACTGGAGACTTCTTGTTTTGACACCGCATCCTCGGATTGACCTCTAACTTAATCTATTATGTCGACTTCCTTCTTCTAATTAAACGTTTTAGACTTTAGGATTCTTTGCAATATTGTCAAACTGACACTCATTAGCATTCAAAAAGGTTATGAAGTATGCTGATTCACCGATTGTGGCAGTTATGGTCCCAGAATTATGATGTGTAGTTCTGTAACATACTTATGCTAATAAATGTTTTGTGTATTATGCAACTATATTTGTCCTGATTATTACTGGTCTGCAAGGCTCCAACACTGGTGATGCGTGATTCAAAACTTATATAAACTTATATTATCTCAACATTGGCGATGAATGATTCGAAACTTACATTGTCACAACAGTGGTGACGATGGATTCAAAGATTACATTGCTACAACACAGATGACGAGAGATTTAAAACTTACATTGCCATAACACTGGCGACGAGAATTTAAAACTAACATTGTCACAATACTGGCGACTATGCATTCAAAAATTATATTGCTACAATACTGGTAACGAGGGATTCGATACTTACATTGTCACAATACTAGCAACAAAGGATTCGAAACTTACATTACCACAACACTGGCGACGAGGGATTCAAAACTTACACTGTTACAACACAAATTACTCAAACAGTTTGTAAGATATGTTAAAAATGAATATTTACTTTCGCATTTCGAACCATTCCTTTGAAAACCTGGATGACATTCACAGATGTAACTTCCAGGAACATTAATGCATTTGTGGGCGCAATTGTGTGTGTTGATATGACACTCGTCGATATCTGAAAAGTAAATAGTAATAAAG
Organism: Euprymna scolopes; assembly: GCF_053919585.1. Taxonomy (NCBI): domain Eukaryota; kingdom Metazoa; phylum Mollusca; class Cephalopoda; order Sepiida; family Sepiolidae; genus Euprymna; species Euprymna scolopes. The sequence goes on along the minus strand of NC_136516.1, from coordinate 80,606,876 downwards.
TTTAGAGTTAAAACTATAAAAAATAAAACAAGAGAAGTAAATATAGTTCGCTTAAAACATATTTTATGTTAATTATATTGATAGAATGGCAGTTGATAACAGCAGTTCTTTCCTCTTTGTCAAAAACACCGCTAATCAAGATTTTCTGAGATTTTTGGTTTCCGATTTTTTTTTTTGCTGTTCATTGGGATGTGGAAA